>NW_027552932.1:0-51424 GCF_045843805.1 Urocitellus parryii
AAACTACGAGTTTCCTGAAATCTCAGCAAACATTTTTTCACCCAATCGTGATGATCCTTGCAGGTAGTTATCAGTACACGAATCCCACTTGGCTCACCAAATTTCGTTCTTCTAGGTTAAACCGTTCCTTTGCAGTAACCGTTTTCATGTTTAGGTTTCACTCTGTTTTCTCCTATATGGATACATGTAGTTGGAACTCTAAATCAAACACGGTTTGTGCTAGCTCTTTGAAACTTAGCACAATAATGTAGTTCCAAGTTCTATCGCTATGGTTTGTGTGGCATTGAAGAAGTCCCAAGCAGAGACTGACGAGAATCACTATCCTTTAAAGGGGTTGCCAAGCTTCCAAAATACTACGAGTTTCCTGAAATCTCAGCAAACATTTTTTTCACCCAATCTTGATGATATTTGCAGGTAGTTATCAGTACACTAATCCCACTTGGCTCACCAAATTTCGTTCTTCTATGT
The DNA here is from genome assembly GCF_045843805.1 of Urocitellus parryii. Taxonomy (NCBI): domain Eukaryota; kingdom Metazoa; phylum Chordata; class Mammalia; order Rodentia; family Sciuridae; genus Urocitellus; species Urocitellus parryii. The sequence goes on from NW_027552932.1 coordinate 469, forward strand.
TAAACCTTTTCTTTGCAGTAACCGTTTTCATGTTTAGGTTTCACTCTGTTTTCTCCTATATGGATACATGTAGTTGGAACTCTAAATAAAACACGGTTTGTGCTAGCTCTTTGAAACTTGGCACAATAATGTAGTTCCAAGTTCTATCGCGATGGTTTGTGTGCTATTGAAGTAGCCCCAAGGAGAGACTGACGAGAATCACTTTCCTTGAAAGGGTTTGCCAAGCTTCCAAAAAACTACGAGTTTCCTGAAATGTCAGCAAACATTTTTTTTAACCAATCTTGATGATCCTTGCAGGTAGTTATCAGTACACGAATCCCACTTGGCTCACTCAATTTCGTTCTTTTAGGTTAAACCGTTCCTTTGCAGAAACCGTTTTCATGTTTAGGTTTCACTCTGTTTTCTCCTATATGGATACATGTAGTTGGAATTCTAAATCAAACAAGGTTTGTGCTAGCTCTTTGAAACTTGGCACAGTAATGTAGTTTCCAAGTTCTATCGCGATGGTTTTTGTGCTATTGAAGTAGCCCCAAGCAGAGACTGACCAGAATCCCTTGCATTGAAAGGGGTTGCCAAGCTTCCAAAAAACTATGAGTTTCCTGAAATCTCAGCAAATATTTTTTCACCCAATCTTTATGATCCTTGCAGGTAGTTATCAGTACACGAATCCCTCTAGGCTCACCAAATTTCGTTCTTCTAGGTTAAACCGTTCCTTTGTAGTAACCGTTTTCATGTTTAGGTTTCACTCTGTTTTCTCCTATATGGATACATGTAGTTGGAACTCTAAATCAAACACGGTTTGTGCTAGCTCTTTGAAACTTGGCACAATAATGTAGTTCCAAGTTCTATCGCTATGGTTTGTGTGCCATTGAAGTAGCCCCAAGCAGAGACTGACGAGAATCACTTTCCTTGAAAGGGGTTGCCAAGCTTCCAAAAAACTACGAGTTTCCTGAAATCTCAGCAAACATTTATTCACCGAATCTTGATGATACTTCCATTTAATGATCAGTACACCAATCCCACTTGGCTCACCAAATTTCGTTCTTCTAGGTTAAACCGTTCCTTTGCAGTAACCGTTTTCATGTTTAGGTTTCACTCTGTTTTCTCCTATATGGATACATGTAGTTGGAACTCTAAATCAAACACGGTTTGTGCTAGCTCTTTGAAACTTGGCACAATAATGTAGTTCCAAGTTCTATCGCTATGGTTTGTGTGCTATTGAAGTAGCCCCAAGCAGAGACTGACCAGAATCACTTTCATTGAAAGGGGTTGCCAAGCTTCCAAAAAACTGCGAGGTTCCTGAAATGTCAGCAAACATTTTTTCACCCAATCTTGATGATCCCTGCAGGTAGTTATCAGTACACGAATCCCACTTGGCTCACCAAATTTCGTTCTTCTAGGTTAAACCGTTCCTTTGCAGAAACCGTTTTCATGTTCAGGTTTCACTCTGTTTTCTCCTATATGGATACATGTAGTTGGAACTCTAAATCAAACATGGTTTGTGCTAGCTCTTTGAAACTTGGCACAATAATGTAGTTCAAAGTTCTATCGTGATGGTTTGTGTGCTATTGAAGTAGCCCCAAGCAGAGACTGACCAGAATCCCTTTCATTGAAAGGGGTTGCCAAGCTTCCAAAAAACTACGAGTTTCCTGAAATCTCAGCAAACATTTTTTCACCCAATCATGATGATACTTGCAGGTAGTTATCAGTACACGAATCCCACTTTGCTCACCAAATTTCGTTCTTCTACGTTAAACCGTTCCTTTGCAGTAACCGTTTTCATGTTTAGGTTTCACTCTGTTTTCTCCTATATGGATACATGTAGTTGGAACTCTAAATCAAACACGTTTTGTGCTAGCTCTTTGAAACTTGGCACAATAATGTAGTTCCAAGTTCTATCGCTATGCTTTGTGTCCTATTGAAGTGGCCCCAAGCAGAGACTGACCAGAATCACTTTCATTGAAAGGGGTTGCCAAGCTTCCAAAAAACTGCGAGGTTCCTGAAATCTCAGCAAAACTTTTTTCACCCAATCTTGATGATACTTGCAGGTAGTTATCAGTACACGAATCCCACTTGGCTCACCAAATTTCGTTCTTCTAGGTTAAACCGTTCCTTTGCAGAAACCGTTTTCATGTTTAGGTTTCACTCTGTTTTCTCCTATATGGATACATGTAGTTGGAATTCTAAATCAAACACGGTTTGTGCTAGCTCTTTGAAACTTGGCACAATAATGTAGTTCCAAGTTCTGTCGCTATGGTTTGTGTGCCATTGAAGAAGTCCCAAGCAGAGACTGACTATAATCACTTTCCTTGAAAGGGGTTGCCAAGCTTCCAAAAAACTACGAGTTTCCTGAAATCTCAGCAAACATTTTTTCACCCAATCTTGATGATCCTTGCAGGTAGTTATCAGTACACGAATCCAACTTGCCTCACCAAATTTCGTTCTTCTATGTTAAACCGTTTCTTTGCAGTAACCGTTTTCATGTTTAGGTTTCACTCTGTTTTCTCCTATATGGATACATGTAGTTGGAACTCTAAATCAAACACGGTTTGTGCTAGCTCTTTGAAACTTGGCACAATAATGTAGTTCCAAGTTCGATCGCGATGGTTTGTGTGCTATTGAAGTAGCCCCAACCAGAGACTGAGGAGAATCACTTTCCTTGAAAGGGTTTGCCAAGCTTCCAAAAAACTGCGAGTTTCCTGAAATGTCAGCAAACATTTTTTCACCCAATCTTGATGATCCTTGCAGGTAGTTATCAGTACACGAATCCCACTTGGCTCACTCAATTTCGTTCTTTTAGGTTAAACCGTTCCTTTGCAGAAACCGTTTTCATCTTTAGGTTTCACTCTGTTTTCTCCTATATGGATACATGTAGTTGGAATTCTAAATCAAACACGTTTTGTGCTAGCTCTTTGAAACTTGGCACAATAATGTAGTTCCAAGTTCTATCGCTATGGTTTGTGTGCCATTGAAGTAGCCCCAAGCAGAGACTGACGAGAATCACTTTCCTTGAAAGGGGTTGCCAAGCTTCCAAAAAACTACGAGTTTCCTGAAATCTCAGCAAACATTTATTCACCGAATCTTGATGATACTTCCATTTAATGATCAGTACACCAATCCCACTTGGCTCACCAAATTTCGTTCTTCTAGGTTAAACCGTTCCTTTGCAGTAACCGTTTTCATGTTTAGGTTTCACTCTGTTTTCTCCTATATGGATACATGTAGTTGGAACTCTAAATCAACACGGTTTGTGCTAGCTCTTTGAAACTTGGCACAATAATGTAGTTCCAAATTCTATCGCTATGGTTTGTGTCCTATTGAAGTGGCCCCAAGCAGAGACTGACGAGAATCACTTTCATTGAAAGGGGTTGCCAAGCTTCCAAAAAACTGCGAGGATCCTGAAATCTCAGCAAAACTTTTTTCACCCAATCTTATGATACTTGCAGGTATTTATCAGTACACTAATCCCACTTGGCTCACCAAATTTCGTTCTTCTATGTTAAACCTTTTCTTTGCAGTAACCGTTTTCATGTTTAGGTTTCACTCTGTTTTCTCCTATATGGATACATGTAGTTGGAACTCTAAATCAAACACGGTTTGTGCTAGCTCTTTGAAACTTGGCAAAATAATGTAGTTCCAAGTTCGATCGCGATGGTTTGTGTGCTATTGAAGTAGCCCCAACCAGAGACTGACTAGAATCACTTTCCTTGAAAGGGTTTGCCAAGCTTCCAAAAAACTACGAGTTTCCTGAAATGTCAGCAAACATTTTTTCACCCAATCTTGAAGATCCTTGCAGGTAGTTATCAGTACACGAATCCCACTTGGCTCACTCAATTTCGTTCTTTTAGGTTAAACCGTTCCTTTGCAGAAACCGTTTTCATGTTTAGGTTTCACTCTGTTTTCTCCTATATGGATAAATGTAGTTGGAATTCTAAATCAAACAAGGTTTGTGCTAGCTCTTTGAAACTTGGCACAGTAATGTAGTTCCAAGTTCTATCGCGATGGTTTTTGTGCTATTGAAGTAGCCCCAAGCAGAGACTGACCAGAATCCCTTGCATTGAAAGTGGTTGCCAAGCTTCCAAAAAACTATGAGTTTCCTGAAATCTCAGCAAATATTTTTTCACCCAATCTTTATGATCCTTGCAGGTAGTTATCAGTACACGAATCCCTCTAGGCTCACCAAATTTCGTTCTTCTACGTTAAACCGTTCCTTTGTAGTAACCGTTTTCATGTTTAGGTTTCACTCTGTTTTCTCCTATATGGATACATGTAGTTGGAACTCTAAATCAAACACGGTTTGTGCTAGCTCTTTGAAACTTGGCACAATAATGTAGTTCCAAGTTCTATCGCTATGGTTTGTGTGCCATTGAAGTAGCCCCAAGCAGAGACTGACGAGAATCACTTTCCTTGAAAGGGGTTGCCAAGCTTCCAAAAAACTACGAGTTTCCTGAAATCTCAGCAAACATTTATTCACCGAATCTTGATGATACTTCCATTTAATGATCAGTACACCAATCCCACTTGGCTCACCAAATTTCGTTCTTCTAGGTTAAACCATTCCTTTGCAGTAACGGTTTTCATGTTTAGGTTTCACTCTGTTTTCTCCTATATGGATACATGTAGTTGGAACTCTAAATCAAACACGGTTTGTGCTAGCTCTTTGAAACTTGGCACAATAATGTAGTTCCAAGTTCTATCGCTATGGTTTGTGTGCTATTGAAGTAGCCCCAAGCAGAGACTGACCAGAATCACTTTCATTGAAAGGGGTTGCCAAGCTTCCAAAAAACTGCGAGGTTCCTGAAATGTCAGCAAACATTTTTTCACCCAATCTTGATGATCCTTGCAGGTAGTTATCAGTACACGAATCCCACTTGGCTCACCAAATTTCGTTCTTCTAGGTTAAACGGTTCCTTTGCAGAAACCGTTTTCATGTTCAGGTTTCACTCTGTTTTCTCCTATATGGATACATGTAGTTGGAACTCTAAATCAAACATGGTTTGTGCTAGCTCTTTGAAACTTGGCACAATAATGTAGTTCAAAGTTCTATCGTGATGGTTTGTGTGCTATTGAAGTAGCCCCAAGCAGAGACTGACCAGAATCCCTTTCATTGAAAGGGGTTGCCAAGCTTCCAAAAAACTACGAGTTTCCTGAAATCTCAGCAAACATTTTTTCACCCAATCATGATGATACTTGCAGGTAGTTATCAGTACACGAATCCCACTTTGCTCACCAAATTTCGTTCTTCTAGGTTAAACCGTTCCTTTGCAGTAACCGTTTTCATGTTTAGGTTTCACTCTGTTTTCTCCTATATGGATACATGTAGTTGGAACTCTAAATCAAACACGTTTTGTGCTAGCTCTTTGAAACTTGGCACAATAATGTAGTTCCAAGTTCGATCGCGATGGTTTGTGTGCTATTGAAGTAGCCCCAACCAGAGACTGACGAGAATCACTTTCCTTGAAAGGGTTTGCCAAGCTTCCAAAAAACTACGAGTTTCCTGAAATGTCAGCAAACATTTTTTCACCCAATCTTGAAGATCCTTGCAGGTAGTTATCAGTACACGAATCCCACTTGGCTCACTCAATTTCGTTCTTTTAGGTTAAACCGTTCCTTTGCAGAAACCGTTTTCATGTTTAGGTTTCACTCTGTTTTCTCCTATATGGATAAATGTAGTTGGAATTCTAAATCAAACAAGGTTTGTGCTAGCTCTTTGAAACTTGGCACAGTAATGTAGTTCCAAGTTCTATCGCGATGGTTTTTGTGCTATTGAAGTAGCCCCAAGCAGAGACTGACCAGAATCCCTTGCATTGAAAGGGGTTGCCAAGCTTCCAAAAAACTATGAGTTTCCTGAAATCTCAGCAAATATTTTTTCACCCAATCTTTATGATCCTTGCAGGTAGTTATCAGTACACGAATCCCTCTAGGCTCACCAAATTTCGTTCTTCTAGGTTAAACCGTTCCTTTGTAGTAACCGTTTTCATGTTTAGGTTTCACTCTGTTTTCTCCTATATGGATACATGTAGTTGGAACTCTAAATCAAACACGGTTTGTGCTAGCTCTTTGAAACTTGGCACAATAATGTAGTTCCAAGTTCTATCGCTATGGTTTGTGTGCCATTGAAGTAGCCCCAAGCAGAGACTGAACGAGAATCACTTTCCTTGAAAGGGGTTGCCAAGCTTCCAAAAAACTACGAGTTTCCTGAAATCTCAGCAAATATTTATTCACCGAATCTTGATGATACTTCCATTTAATGATCAGTACACCAATCCCACTTGGCTCACCAAATTTCGTTCTTCTAGGTTAAACCGTTCCTTTGCAGTAACCGTTTTCATGTTTAGGTTTCACTCTGTTTTCTCCTATATGGATACATGTAGTTGGAACTCTAAATCAAACACGGTTTGTGCTAGCTCTTTGAAACTTGGCACAATAATGTAGTTCCAAGTTCTATCGCTATGGTTTGTGTGCTATTGAAGTAGCCCCAAGCAGAGACTGACCAGAATCACTTTCATTGAAAGGGGTTGCCAAGCTTCCAAAAAACTGCGAGGTTCCTGAAATGTCAGCAAACATTTTTTCACCCAATCTTGATGATCCTTGCAGGTAGTTATCAGTACACGAATCCCACTTGGCTCACCAAATTTCGTTCTTCTAGGTTAAACCGTTCCTTTGCAGTAACCGTTTTCATGTTTAGGTTTCACTCTGTTTTCTCCTATATGGATACATGTAGTTGGAACTCTAAATCAAACACGGTTTGTGCTAGCTCTTTGAAACTTGGCACAATAATGTAGTTCCAAGTTCTATCGCTATGGTTTGTGTGCTATTGAAGTAGCCCCCAAGCAGAGACTGACCAGAATCACTTTCATTGAAAGGGGTTGCCAAGCTTCCAAAAAACTGCGAGGTTCCTGAAATCTCAGCAAAACTTTTTTCACCCAATCTTGATGATACTTGCAGGTAGTTATCAGTACACGAATCCCACTTGGCTCACCAAATTTCGTTCTTCTAGGTTAAACCGTTCCTTTGCAGAAACCGTTTTCATGTTTAGGTTTCACTCTGTTTTCTCCTATATGGATACATGTAGTTGGAATTCTAAATCAAACACGGTTTGTGCTAGCTCTTTGAAACTTGGCACAATAATGTAGTTCCAAGTTCTGTCGCTATGGTTTGTGTGCCATTGAAGAAGTCCCAAGCAGAGACTGACGAGAATCACTTTCCTTGAAAGGGGTTGCCAAGCTTCCAAAAAACTACGAGTTTCCTGAAATCTCAGCAAACATTTTTTCACCCAATCTTGATGATCCTTGCAGGTAGTTATCAGTACACGAATCCAACTTGCCTCACCAAATTTCGTTCTTCTATGTTAAACCGTTTCTTTGCAGTAACCGTTTTCATGTTTAGGTTTCACTCTGTTTTCTCCTATATGGATACATGTAGTTGGAACTCTAAATCAAACACGGTTTGTGCTAGCTCTTTGAAACTTGGCACAGTAATGTAGTTCCAAGTTCTATCTCGATGGTTTGTGTGCTATTGAAGTAGCCCCAAGGAGAGACTGACCAGAATCCCTTTCATTGAAAGGGGTTGCCAAGCTTCCAAAAAACTGCGAATTTCCTGAAATCTCAGCAAACATTTTTTCACCCAATCTTGATGATCCTTGCAGGTAGTTATCAGTACACGAATCCCACTTGGCTCACTCAATTTCGTTCTTTTAGGTTAAACCGTTCGTTTGCAGAAACCGTTTTCATGTTTAGGTTTCACTCTGTTTTCTCCTATATGGATACATGTAGTTGGAATTCTAAATCAAACAAGGTTTGTGCTAGCTCTTTGAAACTTGGCACAGTAATGTAGTTCCAAGTTCTATCGCGATGGTTGGTGTGCTATTGAAGTAGCCCCAAGCAGAGACTGACCAGAATCCCTTTCATTGAAAGGGGTTGCCAAGCTTCCAAAAAACTATTTTCCCGAAATCTCAGCAAATATTTTTTCACCCAATCTTTATGATCCTTGCAGGTAGTTATCAGTACACGAATCCCTCTTGGCTCGCCAAATTTCGTTCTTCTAGGTTAAACCGTTCCTTTGCAGTAACCGTTTTCATGTTTAGGTTTCACTCTATTTTCTCCTATATGGATACATGTAGTTGGAACTCTAAATCAAACACGGTTTGTGCTAGCTCTTTGAAACTTGGCACAATAATGTAGTTCCAAGTTCTATCGCTATGGTGTGTGTGCTATTGAAGAAGCCCCAAGCAGAGACTGACCAGAATCAATTTCATTGAAAGGGGTTGCCAAGCTTCCAAAAAACTGCGAATTTCCTGAAATCTCAGCAAACATTTTTTCACAAAATCTTGATGATACTTGCAGGTAGTTATCAGTACACGAATCCCACTTGGCTCACTCAATTTCGTTCTTTTAGGTTAAACCGTTCCTTTGCAGAAACCGTTTTCATGTTTAGGTTTCACTCTGTTTTCTCCTATATGGATACATGTAGTTTGAATTCTAAATCAAACACGGTTTGTGCTAGCTCTTTGAAACTTGGCACAGTAATGTAGTTCCAAGTTCTATCGCTATGGTTTGTGTGCCATTGAAGTAGCCCCAAGCAGAGACTGACGAGAATCACTTTCCTTGAAAGGGGTTGCCAAGCTTCCAAAAAACTACGAGTTTCCTGAAATCTCAGCAAACATTTTTTCACCGAATCTTGATGATCCTTGCAGGTAGTTATCAGTACACGAATCCAACTTGGCTCACCAAATTTCGTTCTTCTATGTTAAACCGTTTCTTTGCAGTAACCGTTTTCATGTTTAGGTTTCACTCTGTTTTCTCCTATATGGATACATGTAGTTGGAACTCTAAATCAAACACGGTTTGTGCTAGCTCTTTGAAACTTGGCACAATAATGTAGTTCCAAGTTCTATCGCGATGGTTTGTGTGCTATTGAAGTAGCCCCAAGGAGAGACTGACCAGAATCCCTTTCATTGAAAGGGGTTGCCAAGCTTCCAAAAAACTACGAGTTTCCTGAAATGTCAGCAAACATTTTTTCACCCAATCTTGATGATCCTTGCAGGTAGTTATCAGTACACGAATCCCACTTGGCTCACTCAATTTCGTTCTTTTAGGTTAAACCGTTCCTTTGCAGTAACCATTTTCATGTTTAGGTTTCACTCTGTTTTCTCCTATATGGATACATGTAATTGGATTTCTAAATCAAACAAGGTTTGTGCTAGCTCTTTGAAACTTGGCACAGTAATGTAGTTCCAAGTTCTATCGCGATGGTTGGTGTGCTATTGAAGTAGCCCCAAGCAGAGACTGACCAGAATCCCTTTCATTGAAGGGGGTTGCCAAGCTTCCAAAAAACTACGAGTTTCCTGAAATCTCAGCAAACATTTTTTCACCCAATCGTGATGATCCTTGCAGGTAGTTATCAGTACACGAATCCCACTTGGCTCACCAAATTTCGTTCTTCTAGGTTAAACCGTTCCTTTGCAGTAACCGTTTTCATGTTTAGGTTTCACTCTGTTTTCTCCTATATGGATACATGTAGTTGGAACTCTAAATCAAACACGGTTTGTGCTAGCTCTTTGAAACTTAGCACAATAATGTAGTTCCAAGTTCTATCGCTATGGTTTGTGTGGCATTGAAGAAGTCCCAAGCAGAGACTGACGAGAATCACTATCCTTTAAAGGGGTTGCCAAGCTTCCAAAATACTACGAGTTTCCTGAAATCTCAGCAAACATTTTTTTCACCCAATCTTGATGATATTTGCAGGTAGTTATCAGTACACTAATCCCACTTGGCTCACCAAATTTCGTTCTTCTATGTTAAACCTTTTCTTTGCAGTAACCGTTTTCATGTTTAGGTTTCACTCTGTTTTCTCCTATATGGATACATGTAGTTGGAACTCTAAATAAAACACGGTTTGTGCTAGCTCTTTGAAACTTGGCACAATAATGTAGTTCCAAGTTCGATCGCGATGGTTTGTGTGCTATTGAAGTAGCCCCAACCAGAGACTGACGAGAATCACTTTCCTTGAAAGGGTTTGCCAAGCTTCCAAAAAACTACGAGTTTCCTGAAATGTCAGCAAACATTTTTTTAACCAATCTTGATGATCCTTGCAGGTAGTTATCAGTACACGAATCCCACTTGGCTCACTCAATTTCGTTCTTTTAGGTTAAACCGTTCCTTTGCAGAAACCGTTTTCATGTTTAGGTTTCACTCTGTTTTCTCCTATATGGATAAATGTAGTTGGAATTCTAAATCAAACAAGGTTTGTGCTAGCTCTTTGAAACTTGGCACAGTAATGTAGTTCCAAGTTCTATCGCGATGGTTTTTGTGCTATTGAAGTAGCCCCAAGCAGAGACTGACCAGAATCCCTTGCATTGAAAGGGGTTGCCAAGCTTCCAAAAAACTATGAGTTTCCTGAAATCTCAGCAAATATTTTTTCACCCAATCTTTATGATCCTTGCAGGTAGTTATCAGTACACGAATCCCTCTAGGCTCACCAAATTTCGTTCTTCTAGGTTAAACCGTTCCTTTGTAGTAACCGTTTTCATGTTTAGGTTTCACTCTGTTTTCTCCTATATGGATACATGTAGTTGGAACTCTAAATCAAACACGGTTTGTGCTAGCTCTTTGAAACTTGGCACAATAATGTAGTTCCAAGTTCTATCGCTATGGTTTGTGTGCCATTGAAGTAGCCCCAAGCAGAGACTGACGAGAATCACTTTCCTTGAAAGGGGTTGCCAAGCTTCCAAAAAACTACGAGTTTCCTGAAATCTCAGCAAACATTTATTCACCGAATCTTGATGATACTTCCATTTAATGATCAGTACACCAATCCCACTTGGCTCACCAAATTTCGTTCTTCTAGGTTAAACCGTTCCTTTGCAGTAACCGTTTTCATGTTTAGGTTTCACTCTGTTTTCTCCTATATGGATACATGTAGTTGGAACTCTAAATCAAACACGGTTTGTGCTAGCTCTTTGAAACTTGGCACAATAATGTAGTTCCAAGTTCTATCGCTATGGTTTGTGTGCTATTGAAGTAGCCCCAAGCAGAGACTGACCAGAATCACTTTCATTGAAAGGGGTTGCCAAGCTTCCAAAAAACTGCGAGGTTCCTGAAATGTCAGCAAACATTTTTTCACCCAATCTTGATGATCCCTGCAGGTAGTTATCAGTACACGAATCCCACTTGGCTCACCAAATTTCGTTCTTCTAGGTTAAACCGTTCCTTTGCAGAAACCGTTTTCATGTTCAGGTTTCACTCTGTTTTCTCCTATATGGATACATGTAGTTGGAACTCTAAATCAAACATGGTTTGTGCTAGCTCTTTGAAACTTGGCACAATAATGTAGTTCAAAGTTCTATCGTGATGGTTTGTGTGCTATTGAAGTAGCCCCAAGCAGAGACTGACCAGAATCCCTTTCATTGAAAGGGGTTGCCAAGCTTCCAAAAAACTACGAGTTTCCTGAAATCTCAGCAAACATTTTTTCACCCAATCATGATGATACTTGCAGGTAGTTATCAGTACACGAATCCCACTTTGCTCACCAAATTTCGTTCTTCTACGTTAAACCGTTCCTTTGCAGTAACCGTTTTCATGTTTAGGTTTCACTCTGTTTTCTCCTATATGGATACATGTAGTTGGAACTCTAAATCAAACACGTTTTGTGCTAGCTCTTTGAAACTTGGCACAATAATGTAGTTCCAAGTTCTATCGCTATGCTTTGTGTCCTATTGAAGTGGCCCCAAGCAGAGACTGACCAGAATCACTTTCATTGAAAGGGGTTGCCAAGCTTCCAAAAAACTGCGAGGTTCCTGAAATCTCAGCAAAACTTTTTTCACCCAATCTTGATGATACTTGCAGGTAGTTATCAGTACACGAATCCCAGTTGGCTCACCAAATTTCGTTCTTCTAGGTTAAACCGTTCCTTTGCAGAAACCGTTTTCATGTTTAGGTTTCACTCTGTTTTCTCCTATATGGATACATGTAGTTGGAATTCTAAATCAAACACGGTTTGTGCTAGCTCTTTGAAACTTGGCACAATAATGTAGTTCCAAGTTCTGTCGCTATGGTTTGTGTGCCATTGAAGAAGTCCCAAGCAGAGACTGACGAGAATCACTTTCCTTGAAAGGGGTTGCCAAGCTTCCAAAAAACTACGAGTTTCCTGAAATCTCAGCAAACATTTTTTCACCCAATCTTGATGATCCTTGCAGGTAGTTATCAGTACACGAATCCAACTTGCCTCACCAAATTTCGTTCTTCTATGTTAAACCGTTTCTTTGCAGTAACCGTTTTCATGTTTAGGTTTCACTCTGTTTTCTCCTATATGGATACATGTAGTTGGAACTCTAAATCAAACACGGTTTGTGCTAGCTCTTTGAAACTTGGCACAATAATGTAGTTCCAAGTTCGATCACGATGGTTTGTGTGCTATTGAAGTAGCCCCAACCAGAGACTGAGGAGAATCACTTTCCTTGAAAGGGTTTGCCAAGCTTCCAAAAAACTGCGAGTTTCCTGAAATGTCAGCAAACATTTTTTCACCCAATCTTGATGATCCTTGCAGGTAGTTATCAGTACACGAATCCCACTTGGCTCACTCAATTTCGTTCTTTTAGGTTAAACCGTTCCTTTGCAGAAACCGTTTTCATCTTTAGGTTTCACTCTGTTTTCTCCTATATGGATACATGTAGTTGGAATTCTAAATCAAACACGTTTTGTGCTAGCTCTTTGAAACTTGGCACAATAATGTAGTTCCAAGTTCTATCGCTATGGTTTGTGTGCCATTGAAGTAGCCCCAAGCAGAGACTGACGAGAATCACTTTCCTTGAAACGGGTTGCCAAGCTTCCAAAAAACTACGAGTTTCCTGAAATCTCAGCAAACATTTATTCACCGAATCTTGATGATACTTCCATTTAATGATCAGTACACCAATCCCACTTGGCTCACCAAATTTCGTTCTTCTAGGTTAAACCGTTCCTTTGCAGTAACCGTTTTCATGTTTAGGTTTCACTCTGTTTTCTCCTATATGGATACATGTAGTTGGAACTCTAAATCAAACACGGTTTGTGCTAGCTCTTTGAAACTTGGCACAATAATGTAGTTCCAAATTCTATCGCTATGGTTTGTGTCCTATTGAAGTGGCCCCAAGCAGAGACTGACGAGAATCACTTTCATTGAAAGGGGTTGCCAAGCTTCCAAAAAACTGCGAGGATCCTGAAATCTCAGCAAAACTTTTTTCACCCAATCTTATGATACTTGCAGGTAGTTATCAGTACACTAATCCCACTTGGCTCACCAAATTTCGTTCTTCTATGTTAAACCTTTTCTTTGCAGTAACCGTTTTCATGTTTAGGTTTCACTCTGTTTTCTCCTATATGGATACATGTAGTTGGAACTCTAAATCAAACACGGTTTGTGCTAGCTCTTTGAAACTTGGCACAATAATGTAGTTCCAAGTTCGATCGCGATGGTTTGTGTGCTATTGAAGTAGCCCCAACCAGAGACTGACTAGAATCACTTTCCTTGAAAGGGTTTGCCAAGCTTCCAAAAAACTACGAGTTTCCTGAAATGTCAGCAAACATTTTTTCACCCAATCTTGAAGATCCTTGCAGGTAGTTATCAGTACACGAATCCCACTTGGCTCACTCAATTTCGTTCTTCTAGGTTAAACCGTTCCTTTGCAGTAACCGTTTTCATGTTTAGGTTTCACTCTGTTTTCTCCTATATGGATACATGTAGTTGGAATTCTAAATCAAACACGGTTTGTGCTAGCTCTTTGAAACTTGGCACAATAATGTAGTTCCAAGTTCTGTCGCTATGGTTTGTGTGCCATTGAAGAAGTCCCAAGCAGAGACTGACGAGAATCACTTTCCTTGAAAGGGGTTGCCAAGCTTCCAAAAAACTACGAGTTTCCTGATATCTCAGCAAACATTTTTTCACCCAATCTTGATGATCCTTGCAGGTAGTTATCAGTACACGAATCCAACTTGCCTCACCAAATTTCGTTCTTCTATGTTAAACCGTTTCTTTGCAGTAACCGTTTTCATGTTTAGGTTTCACTCTGTTTTCTCCTATATGGATACATGTAGTTGGAACTCTAAATCAAACACGGTTTGTGCTAGCTCTTTGAAACTTGGCACAATAATGTAGTTCCAAGTTCGATCGCGATGGTTTGTGTGCTATTGAAGTAGCCCCAACCAGAGACTGAGGAGAATCACTTTCCTTGAAAGGGTTTGCCAAGCTTCCAAAAAACTGCGAGTTTCCTGAAATGTCAGCAAACATTTTTTCACCCAATCTTGATGATCCTTGCAGGTAGTTATCAGTACACGAATCCCACTTGGCTCACCAAATTTCGTTCTTTTTAGGTTAAACCGTTCCTTTGCAGAAACCATTTTCATCTTTAGGTTTCACTCTGTTTTCTCCTATATGGATACATGTAGTTATAATTCTAAATCAAACACGGTTTGTGCTAGCTCTTTGAAACTTGGCACAATAATGTAGTTCCAAGTTCTATCGCTATGGTTTCTGTCCTATTGAAGTAGCCCCAAGCAGAGACTGACGAGAATCACATTCATTGAAAGGGGTTGCCAAGCTTCCAAAAAACTGCGAGTTTCCTGAAATCTCAGCAAACATTTTTTCACCGAATCTTGATGATACTTCCATTTAATGATCAGTACACGAATCCCACTTGGCTCACCAAATTTCGTTCTTCTAGGTTAAACCGTTCCTTTGCACTAACCGTTTTCATGTTTAGGTTTCACTCTGTTTTCTCCTATATGGATACATGTAGTTGGAACTCTAAATCAAACACGGTTTGTGCTAGCTCTTTGAAACTTGGCACAATAATGTAGTTCCAAGTTCTATCGCGATGGTTTGTGTGCTATTGAAGTAGCCCCAAGCAGAGACTGACGAGAATCACTTTCCTTGAAAGGGGTTGCCAAGCTTCCAAAAAACTACGAGTTTCCTGAAATCTCAGCAAACATTTTTTCACCCAATCTTGATGATACTTGCAGGTAGTTATCAGTACACGAATCCCACTTGGCTCACTCAATTTCGTTCTTCTAGGTTAAACCGTTCCTTTGCAGAAACCGTTTTCATCTTTAGGTTTCAATCTGTTTTCTCCTATATGGATACATGTAGTTGGAATTCTAAATCAAACAAGGTTTGTGCTAGCTCTTTGAAACTTGGCACAGTAATGTAGTTCCAAGTTCTATCGCGATGGTTTGTGTGCTATTGAAGTAGCCCCAAGCAGAGACTGACCAGAATCCCTTTCATTGAAAGGGGTTGCCAAGCTTCCAAAAAACTATGAGTTTCCTGAAATCTCAGCAAACATTTTTTCACCCAATCTTGATGATACTTGCAGGTAGTTATCAGTACACGAATCCCACTTGGCTCACCAAATTTCGTGCTTCTAGGTTAAACCGTTCCTTTGCAGAAACCGTTTTCATGTTCAGGTTTCACTCTGTTTTCTCCTATATGGATACATGTAGTTGGAACTCTAAATCAAACACGGTTTGTGCTAGCTCTTTGAAACTTGGCACAATAATGTAGTTCCAAGTTCTATCGCGATGGTTTGTGTGCTATTGAAGTAGCCCCAAGGAGAGACTGACCAGAATCCCTTTCATTGAAAGGGGTTGCCTAGCTTCCAAAAAACTACGAGTTTCCTGAAATGTCAGCAAACATTTTTTCACCCAATCTTGATGATCCTTGCAGGTAGTTATCAGTACACGAATCCCACTTGGCTCACTCAATTTCGTTCTTTTAGGTTAAACCGTTCCTTTGCAGTAACCGTTTCCATGTTTAGGTTTCACTCTGTTTTCTCCTATATGGATACATGTAGTTGGAACTCTAAATCAAACACGGTTTGTGCTAGCTCTTTGAAACTTGGCACAATAATGTAGTTCCAAGTTCTATCGCGATGTTTTGTATGCTATTGAAGTAGCCCCAAGCAGAGACTGACCAGAATCTTTCATTGAAAGGGGTTGCCAAGCTTCCAAAAAACTATTTTCCCGAAATCTCAGCAAATATTTTTTCACCGAATCTTTATGATCCTTGCAGGTAGTTATCAGTACACGAATCCCACTTTGCTCACCAAATTTCGTTCTTCTAGTTTAAACCGTTCCTTTGCAGTAACCGTTTTCATGTTTAGGTTTCACTCTGTTTTCTCCTATATGGATACATGTAGTTGGAATTCTAAATCAAACACGGTTTGTGCTAGCTCTTTGAAACTTGGCACAATAATGTAGTTCCAAGTTCTATCGCTATGGTTTGTGTGCCATTGAAGTAGCCCCAAGCAGAGACTGACGAGAATCACTTTCCTTGAAAGGGGTTGCCAAGCTTCCAAAAAACTACTAGTTTCCTGAAATCTCAGCAAACAATTTTTCACTGAATCTTGATGATATTTCCATTTAATGATCAGTACACCAATCCCACTTGGCTCACCAAATTTCGTTCTTCTAAGTTAAACCGTTACTTTGCAGTAACCGTTTTCATGTTTAGGTTTCACTCTGTTTTCTCCTATATGGATACATGTAGTTGGAACTCTAAATCAAACACGGTTTGTGCTAGCTCTTTGAAACTTGGCACAATAATGTAGTTCCAAGTTCTATCGCTATGGTTTGTGTGCTATTGAAGTAGCCCCAAGGAGAGACTGACCAGAATCCCTTTCATTGAAAGGGGTTGCCAAGCTTCCAAAAAACTACGAGTTTCCTGAAATGTCAGCAAACATTTTTTCACCCAATCTTGATGATCCTTGCAGGTAGTTATCAGTACACGAATCCCACTTGGCTCACTCAATTTCGTTCTTTTAGGTTACACCGTTCCTTTGCAGAAACCGTTTTCATGTTTACGTTTCACTCTGTTTTCTCCTATATGGATACATGTAGTTGGAATTCTAAATCAAACATGGTTTGTGCTAGCTCTTTGAAACTTGGCACAATAATATAGTTCCAAGTTCTATCGCTATGGTTTGTGTCCTATTGAAGTAGCCCCAAGCAGAGACTGACGAGAATCACATTCATTGAAAGGGGTTTCCAAGCTTCCAAAAAACTGCGAGTTTCCTGAAATCTCAGCACACATTTTTTCACCGAATCTTGATGATACTTCCATTTAATGATCAGTACACCAATCCCACTTGGCTCACCAAATTTCGTTCTTCTAGGTTAAACCGTTCCTTTGCAGTAACCGTTTTCATGTTTAGGTTTCACTCTGTTTTCTCCTATATGGATACATGTAGTTGGAATTCTAAATCAAACACGGTTTGTGCTAGCTCTTTGAAACTTGGCACAATAATGTAGTTCCAAGTTCTATCGCTATGGTTTGTGTGCTATTGAAGTAGCCCCAAGCAGAGACTGACGAGAATCACTTTCCTTGAAAGGGGTTGCCAAGCTTCAAAAACTACGAGTTTCCAGAAATCTCAGCAAACATTTTTTCACCCAATCTTGATGATCCTTGCAGGTAGTTATCAGTACACGAATCCCACTTGGCTCACCAAATTTCGTTCTTCTAGGTTAAACCGTTCCTTTGCAGTAACCGTTTTCATGTTTAGGTTTCACTCTGTTTTCTCCTATATGGATACATGTATTTGGAACTCTAAATCAAACACGGTTTGTGCTAGCTCTTTGAAACTTGGCACAATAATGTAGTTCCAAGTTCTATCGCTATGGTTTGTGTGCTATTGAAGTAGCCCCAAGCAGAGACTGACCAGAATCACTTTCATTGAAAGGGGTTGCCAAGCTTCCAAAAAACTGCGAGGTTCCTGAAATGTCAGCAAACATTTTTTCACCCAATCTTGATGATCCTTGCAGGTAGTTATCAGTACACGAATCCCACTTGGCTCACCAAATTTCGTTCTTCTAGGTTAAACCGTTCCTTTGCAGAAACCGTTTTCATGTTCAGGTTTCACTCTGTTTTCTCCTATATGGATACATGTAGTTGGAACTCAAAATCAAACATGGTTTGTGCTAGCTCTTTGAAACTTGGCACAATAATGTAGTTCAAAGTTCTATCGTGATGGTTTGTGTGCTATTGAAGTAGCCCCAAGCAGAGACTGACCAGAAACCCTTTCATTGAAAGGGGTTGCCAAGCTTCCAAAAAACTACGAGTTTCCTGAAATCTCAGCAAACATTTTTTCACCCAATCATGATGATACTTGCAGGTAGTTATCAGTACACGAATCCCACTTTGCTCACCAAATTTCGTTCTTCTAGGTTAAACCGTTCCTTTGCAGAAACGGTTTTCATGTTTAGGTTTCACTCTGTTTTCTCCTATATGGATACATGTAGTTGGAACTCTAAATCAAACACGGTTTGTGCTAGCTCTTTGAAACTTGGCACAATAATGTAGTTCCAAGTTCTGTCGCTATGGTTTGTGTGCCATTGAAGAAGTCCCAAGCAGAGACTGACGAGAATCACTTTCCTTGAAAGGGGTTGCCAAGCTTCCAAAAAACTACGAGTTTCCTGAAATCTCAGCAAACATTTTTTCACCCAATCTTGATGATCCTTGCAGGTAGTTATCAGTACACGAATCCAACTTGCCTCACCAAATTTCGTTCTTCTATGTTAAACCGTTTCTTTGCAGTAACCGTTTTCATGTTTAGGTTTCACTCTGTTTTCTCCTATATGGATACATGTAGTTGGAACTCTAAATCAAACACGGTTTGTGCTAGCTCTTTGAAACTTGGCACAGTAATGTAGTTCCAAGTTCTATCTCGATGGTTTGTGTGCTATTGAAGTAGCCCCAAGGAGAGACTGACCAGAATCCCTTTCATTGAAAGGGGTTGCCAAGCTTCCAAAAAACTACGAGTTTCCTGAAAAGTCAGCAAACATTTTTTCACCCAATCTTGATGATCCTTGCAGGTAGTTATCAGTACACGAATCCCACTTGGCTCACTCAATTTCGTTCTTTTAGGTTAAACCGTTCCTTTGCAGAAACCGTTTTCATGTTTAGGTTTCACTCTGTTTTCTCCTGTATGGATACATGTAGTTGGAACACTAAATCAAACACGGTTTGTGCTAGCTCTTTGAAACTTGGCACAATAATGTAGTTCCAAGTTCTATCGCGATGGTTTGTGTGCTATTGAAGTAGCCCCAAGCAGAGACTGACCAGAATCCCTTTCATTGAAAGGGGTTGCCAAGCTTCCAAAAAACTATTTTCCCGAAATATCAGCAAATATTTTTTCACCCAATCTTTATGATCCTTGCAGGTAGTTATCAGTACACGAATCCCACTTGGCTCACCAAATTTCGTTCTTCTAGTTTAAACCGTTCCTTTGCAGTAACCGTTTTCATGTTTAGGTTTCACTCTGTTTTCTCCTATATGGATACATGTAGTTGGAATTCTAAATCAAACACGGTTTGTGCTAGCTCTTTGAAACTTGGCACAATAATGTAGTTCCAAGTTCTATCGCTATGGTTTGTGTGCCATTGAAGTAGCCCCAAGCAGAGACTGACGAGAATCACTTTCCTTGAAAGGGGTTGCCAAGCTTCCAAAAAACTACGAGTTTCCTGAAATCTCAGCAAACATTTTTTCACCGAATCTTGATGATACTTCCATTTAATGATCAGTACACCAATCCCACTTGGCTAACCAAATTTCGTTCTTCTAGGTTAAACCGTTCATATGCAGTAACCGTTTTCATGTTTATGTTTCACTCTGTTTTCTCCTATATGGATACATGTAGTTGGAACTCTAAATCAAACACGGTTTGTGCTAGCTCTTTGAAACTTGGCACAATAATGTAGTTCCAAGTTCTATCGCTATGGTTTGTGTGCTATTGAAGTAGCCCCAAGGAGAGACTGACCAGAATCCCTTTCATTGAAAGGGGTTGCCAAGCTTCCAAAAAACTACGAGTTTCCTGAAATGTCAGCAAACATTTTTTCTCCCAATCTTGATGATCCTTGCAGGTAGTTATCAGTACACGAATCCCACTTGGCTCACTCAATTTCGTTCTTTTAGGTTACACCGTTCCTTTGCAGAAACCGTTTTCATGTTTAGGTTTCACTCTGTTTTCTCCTATATGGATACATGTAGTTGGAATTCTAAATCAAACACGGTTTGTGCTAGCTCTTTGAAACTTGGCACAATAATGTAGTTCCAAGTTCTATCGCTATGGTTTGTGTCCTATTGAAGTAGCCCCAAGCAGAGACTGACGAGAATCACATTCATTGAAAGGGGTTTCCAAGCTTCCAAAAAACTGCGAGTTTCCTGAAATCTCAGCACACATTTTTTCACCGAATCTTGATGATACTTCCATTTAATGATCAGTACACCAATCCCACTTGGCTCACCAAATTTCGTTCTTCTAGGTTAAACCGTTCCTTTGCAGTAACCGTTTTCATGTTTAGGTTTCACTCTGTTTTATCCTATATGGATACATGTAGTTGGAATTCTAAATCAAACACGGTTTGTGCTAGCTGTTTGAAACTTGGCACAATAATGTAGTTCCAAGTTCTATCGCCATGGTTTGTGTGCTATTGAAGTAGCCCCAAGCAGAGACTAACTAGAATCACTTTCCTTGAAAGGGGTTGCCAAGCTTCCAAAAACTACGAGTTTCCAGAAATCTCAGCAAACATTTTTTCACCCAATCTTGATGATCCTTGCAGGTAGTTATCAGTACACGAATCCCACTTGGCTCACCAAATTTCGTTCTTCTAGGTTAAACCGTTCCTTTGCAGTAACCGTTTTCATGTTTAGGTTTCACTCTGTTTTCTCCTATATGGATACATGTAGTTGGAATTCTAAATCAAACAAGGTTTGTGCTAGCTCTTTGAAACTTGGCACAGTAATGTAGTTCCAAGTTCTATCTCGATGGTTTGTGTGCTATTGAAGTAGCCCCAAGGAGAGACTGACCAGAATCCCTTTCATTTAAAGGGGTTGCCAAGCTTCCAAAAAACTACGAGTTTCCTGAAATGTCAGCAAACATTTTTTCACCCAATCTTGATGATCCTTGCAGGTAGTTATCAGTACACGAATCCCACTTGGCTCACTCAATTTCGTTCTTTTAGGTTAAACCGTTCTTTTGCAGAAACCGTTTTCATGTTTAGGTTTCACTCTGTTTTCTCCTATATGGATACATGTAGTTGGAATTCTAAATCAAACAAGGTTTGTGCTAGCTCTTTGAAACTTGGCACAGTAATGTAGTTCCAAGTTCTATCGCGATGGTTGGTGTGCTATTGAAGTAGCCCCAAGCAGAGACTGACCAGAATCCCTTTCATTGAAAGGGGTTGCCAAGCTTCCAAAAAACTATTTTCCCGAAATCTCAGCAAATATTTTTTCACCCAATCTTTATGATCCTTGCAGGTAGTTATCAGTACACGAATCCCTCTTGGCTCACCAAATTTCGTTCTTCTAGGTTAAACCGTTCCTTTGCAGTAACCGTTTTCATGTTTAGGTTTCACTCTATTTTCTCCTATATGGATACATGTAGTTGGAACTCTAAATCAAACACGGTTTGTGCTAGCTCTTTGAAACTTGGCACAATAATGTAGTTCCAAGTTCTATCGCTATGGTGTGTGTGCTATTGAAGAAGCCCCAAGCAGAGACTGACCAGAATCAATTTCATTGAAAGGGGTTGCCAACCTTCCAAAAAACTGCGAATTTCCTGAAATCTCAGCAAACATTTTTTCACAAAATCTTGATGATACTTGCAGGTAGTTATCAGTACACGAATCCCACTTGGCTCACTCAATTTCGTTCGTTTAGGTTAAACCGTTCCTTTGCAGAAACCGTTTTCATGTTTAGGTTTCACTCTGTTTTCTCCTATATGGATACATGTAGTTGGAACTCTAAATCAAACACGGTTTGTGCTAGCTCTTTGAAACTTGGCACAATAATGTAGTTCCAAGTTCTATCGCGATGGTTTGTGTGCTATTGAAGTAGCGCCAAGCAGAGACTGACCAGAATCCCTTTCATTGAAAGGGGTTGCCAAGCTTCCAAAAAACTATTTTCCCGAAATCTCAGCAAATATTTTTTCACCGAATCTTTATGATCCTTGCAGGTAGTTATCAGTACACGAATCCCACTTGGCTCACCAAATTTCGTTCTCCTAGTTTAAACCGTTCCTTTGCAGTAACCGTTTTCATGTTTAGGTTTCACTCTGTTTTCTCCTATACGGATACATGTAGTTGGAATTCTAAATCAAACACGGTTTGTGCTAGCTCTTTGAAACTTGGCACAATAAAGTAGTTCCAAGTTCTATCGCTATGGTTTGTGTGCCATTGAAGTAGCCCCAAGCAGAGACTGACGAGAATCACTTTCCTTGAAAGGGGTTGCCAAGCTTCCAAAAAACTACGAGTTTCCTGAAATCTCAGCAAACATTTTTTCACCGAAACTTGATGATACTTCCATTTAATGATCAGTACACCAATCCCACTTGGCTAACCAAATTTCGTTCTTCTAGGTTAAACCGTTCCTATGCAGTAACCGTTTTCATGTTTAGGTTTCACTCTGTTTTCTCCTATATGGATACATGTAGTTGGAACTCTAAATCAAACACGGTTTGTGCTAGCTCTTTGAAACTTGGCACAATAATGTAGTTCCAAGTTCTATCGCTATGGTTTGTGTGCTATTGAAGTAGCCCCAAGGAGAGACTGACCAGAATCCCTTTCATTGAAAGGGGTTGCCAAGCTTCCAAAAAACTACGAGTTTCCTGAAATCTCAGCAAACATTTTTTCACCCAATCTTGATGATCCTTGCAGGTAGTTATCAGTACACGAATCCCACTTGGCTCACTCAATTTCGTTCTTTTAGTTTACACCGTTCCTTTGCAGAAACCGTTTTCATGTTTAGGTTTCACTCTGTTTTCTCCTATATGGATACATGTAGTTGGAACTCTAAATCAAACACGGTTTGTGCTAGCTCTTTGAAACTTGGCACAATAATGTAGTTCCAAGTTCTATCGCTATGGTTTGTGTCCTATTGAAGTAGCCCCAAGCAGAGACTGACGAGAATCACATTCATTGAAAGGGGTTTCCAAGCTTCCAAAAAACTGCGAGTTTCCTGAAATCTCAGCACACATTTTTTCACCGAATCTTGATGATACTTCCATTTAATGATCAGTACACCAATCCCACTTGGCTCACCAAATTTCGTTCTTCTAGGTTAAACCGTTCCTTTGCAGTTACCGTTTTCATGTTTAGGTTTCACTCTGTTTTCTCCTATATGGATACATGTAGTTGGAATTCTAAATCAAACACGGTTTGTGCTAGCTCTTTGAAACTTGGCACAATAATGTAGTTCCAAGTTCTATCGCTATGGTTTGTGTGCTATTGAAGTAGCCCCAAGCAGAGACTGACGAGAATCACTTTCCTTGAAAGGGGTTGCCAAGCTTCCAAAAAACTACGATTTTCCAGAAATCTCAGCAAACATTTTTTCACCCAATCTTGATGATCCTTGCAGGTAGTTATCAGTACACGAATCCCACTTGGCTCACCAAATTTCGTTCTTCTAGGTTAAACCGTTCCTTTGCAGTAACCGTTTTCATGTTTAGGTTTCACTCTGTTTTCTCCTATATGGATACATGTAGTTGGAATTCTAAATCAAACACGGTTTGTGCTAGCTCTTTGAAACTTGGGACAATAATGTAGTTCCAAGTTCTGTCGCTATGGTTTGTGTGCCATTGAAGAAGTCCCAAGCAGAGACTGACGAGAATCACTTTCCTTGAAAGGGGTTGCCAAGCTTCCAAAAAACTACGAGTTTCCTGAAATCTCAGCAAACATTTTTTCACCCAATCTTGATGATCCTTGCAGGTAGTTATCAGTACACGAATCCAACTTGCCTCACCAAATTTCGTTCTTCTATGTTAAACCGTTTCTTTGCAGTAACCGTTTTCATGTTTAGGTTTCACTCTGTTTTCTCCTATATGGATACATGTAGTTGGAACTCTAAATCAAACACGGTTTGTGCTAGCTCTTTGAAACTTGGCACAGTAATGTAGTTCCAAGTTCTATCTCGATGGTTTGTGTGCTATTGAAGTAGCCCCAAGGAGAGACTGACCAGAATCCCTTTCATTGAAAGGGGTTGCCAAGCTTCCAAAAAACTACGAGTTTCCTGAAATGTCAGCAAACATTTTTTCACCCAATCTTGATGATCCTTGCAGGTAGTTATCAGTACACGAATCCCACTTGGCTCACTCAATTTCGTTCTTTTAGGTTAAACCGTTCCTTTGCAGAAACCGTTTTCATGTTTAGGTTTCACTCTGTTTTCTCCTATATGGATACATGGAGTTGGAATTCTAAATCAAACAAGGTTTGTGCTAGCTCTTTGAAACTTGGCACAGTAATGTAGTTCCAAGTTCTATCGCGATGGTTTGTGTGCTATTGAAGTAGCCCCAAGCAGAGACTGACCAGAATCCCTTTCATTGAAAGGGGTTGCCAAGCTTCCAAAAAACTACGAGTTTCCTGAAATCTCAGCAAACATTTTTTCACCCAATCGTGATGATCCTTGCAGGTAGTTATCAGTACACGAATCCCACTTGGCTCACCAAATTTGGTTCTTCTAGGTTAAACCGTTCCTTTGCAGTAACCGTTTTCATGTTTAGGTTTCACTCTGTTTTCTCCTATATGGATACATGTAGTTGGAACTCTAAATCAAACACGGTTTGTGCTAGCTCTTTGAAACTTGGCACAATAATGTAGTTCCAAGTTCTATCGCGATGGTTTGTGTGCTATTGAAGTAGCCCCAAGCAGAGACTGACCAGAATCCCTTTCATTGAAAGGGGTTGCCAAGCTTCCAAAAAACTATTTTCCCGAAATCTCAGCAAATATTTTTTCACCGAATCTTTATGATACTTGCAGGTAGTTATCAGTACACGAATCCCACTTGGCTCACCAAATTTCGTTCTTCTAGTTTAAACCGTTCCTTTGCAGTAACCGTTTTCATGTTTAGGTTTCACTCTGTTTTCTCCTATATGGATACATGTAGTTGGAATTCTAAATCAAACACGGTTTGTGCTAGCTCTTTGAAACTTGGCACAATAATGTATTTCCAAGTTATATCGCTATGGTTTGTGTGCCATTGAAGTAGCCCCAAGCAGAGACTGACGAGAATCACTTTCCTTGAAAGGGGTTGCCAAGCTTCCAAAAAACTACGAGTTTCCTGAAATCTCAGCAAACATTTTTTCACCGAATCTTGATGATACTTCCATTTAATGATCAGTACACCAATCCCACTTGGCTAACCAATTTCGTTCTTCTAGGTTAAACCGTTCCTATGCAGTAACCGTTTTCATGTTTAGGTTTCACTCTGTTTTCTCCTATATGGATACATGTAGTTGGAACTCTAAATCAAACACGGTTTGTGCTAGCTCTTTGAAACTTGGCACAATAATGTAGTTCCAAGTTCTATCGCTATGGTTTGTGTGGTATTGAAGTAGCCCCAAGGAGAGACTGACCAGAATCCCTTTCATTGAAAGGGGTTGCCAAGCTTCCAAAAAACTACGAGTTTCCTGAAATGTCAGCAAACATTTTTTCACCCAATCTTGATGATCCTTGCAGGTAGTTATCAGTACACGAATCCCACTTGGCTCACTCAATTTCGTTCTTTTAGGTTACACCGTTCCTTTGCAGAAACCGTTTTCATGTTTAGGTTTCACTCTGTTTTCTCCTATATGGATACATGTAGTTGGAATTCTAAATCAAACACGGTTTGTGCTAGCTCTTTGAAACTTGGCACAATAATGTAGTTCCAAGTTCTATCGCTATGGTTTGTGTCCTATTGAAGTAGCCCCAAACAGAGACTGACGAGAATCACATTCATTGAAAGGGGTTTCCAAGCTTCCAAAAAACTGCGAGTTTCCTGAAATCTCAGCACACATTTTTTCACCGAATCTTGATGATACTTCCATTTAATGATCAGTACACCAATCCCACTTGGCTCACCAAATTTCGTTCTTCTAGGTTAAACCGTTCCTTTGCAGTAACCGTTTTCATGTTTAGGTTTCACTCTGTTTTCTCCTATATGGATACATGTAGTTGGAATTCTAAATCAAACACGGTTTGTGCTAGCTCTTTGAAACTTGGCACAATAATGTAGTTCCAAGTTCTATCGCTATGGTTTGTGTGCTATTGAAGTAGCCCCAAGCAGAGACTGACGAGAATCACTTTCCTTGAAAGGGGTTGCCAAGCTTCCAAAAAACTGCGAGGTTCCTGAAATGTCAGCAAACATTTTTTCACCCAATCTTTATGATCCTTGCAGGTAGTTATCAGTACACGAAACCCACTTGGCTCACCAAATTTCGTTCTTCTAGGTTAAACCGTTCCTTTGCAGAAACCGTTTTCATGTTCAGGTTTCACTCTGTTTTCTCCTATATGGATACATGTAGTTGGAACTCAAAATCAAACATGGTTTGTGCTAGCTCTTTGAAACTTGGCACAATAATGTAGTTCAAAGTTCTATCGTGATGGTTTGTGTGCTATTGAAGTAGGCCCAAGCAGAGACTGACCAGAATCCCTTTCATTGAAAGGGGTTGCCAAGCTTCCAAAAAACTACGAGTTTCCTGAAATCTCAGCAAACATTTTTTCACCCAATCATGATGATACTTGCAGGTAGTTATGAGTACACGAATCCCACTTTGCTCACCAAATTTCGTTCTTCTAGGTTAAACCGTTCCTTTGCAGAAACCGTTTTCATGTTTTGGTTTCACTCTGTTTTCTCCTATATGGATACATGTAGTTGGAACTCTAAATCAAACACGTTTTGTGCTAGCTCTTTGAAACTTGGCACAATAATATAGTTCCAAGTTCGATCGCTATGGTTTGTGTCCTATTGAAGTGGCCCCAAGCAGAGACTGACCAGAATCACTTTCCTTGAAAGGGGTTGCCAAGCTTCCAAAAAACTGCGAGGTTCCTGAAATCTCAGCAAAAGTTTTTTCACCCAATCTTGATGATACTTGCAGGTAGTTATCAGTACACGAATCCCACTTGGCTCACCAAATTTCATTCTTCTAGGTTAAACCGTTCCTTTGCAGAAACCGTTTTCATGTTTAGGTTTCACTCTGTTTTCTCCTATATGGATACATGTAGTTGGAATTCTAAATCAAACACGGTTTGTGCTAGCTCTTTGAAACTTGGCACAATAATGTAGTTCCAAGTTCTGTCGCTATGGTTTGTGTGCCATTGAAGAAGTCCCAAGCAGAGACTGACTATAATCACTTTCCTTGAAAGGGGTTGCCAAGCTTCCAAAAAACTACGAGTTTCCTGAAATCTCAGCAAACATTTTTTCACCCAATCTTGATGATCCTTGCAGGTAGTTATCAGTACACGAATCCAACTTGCCTCACCAAATTTCGTTCTTCTATGTTAAACCGTTTCTTTGCAGTAACCGTTTTCATGTTTAGGTTTCACTCTGTTTTCTCCTATATGGATACATGTAGTTGGAACTCTAAATCAAACACGGTTTGTGCTAGCTCTTTGAAACTTGGCACAGTAATGTAGTTCCAAGTTCTATCTCGATGGTTTGTGTGCTACTGAAGTAGCCCCAAGGAGAGACTGACCAGAATCCCTTTCATTGAAAGGGGTTGCCAAGCTTCCAAAAAACTACGAGTTTCCTGACATGTCAGCAAACATTTTTTTCACCCAATCTTGATGATCCTTGCAGGTAGTTATCAGTACACGAATCCCACTTGGCTCACTCAATTTCGTTCTTTTAGGTTAAACCGTTCCTTTGCAGAAACCGTTTTCATGTTTAGGTTTCACTCTGTTTTCTCCTATATGGATACATGTAGTTGGAACTCTAAATCAAACACGGTTTGTGCTAGCTCTTTGAAACTTGGCACAGTAATGTACTTCCAAGTTCTATCTCGATGGTTTGTGTGCTATTGAAGTAGCCCCAAGGAGAGACTGACCAGAATCCCTTTCATTGAAAGGGGTTGCCAAGCTTCCAAAAAACTATTTTCCCGAAATCTCAGCAAATATTTTTTCACCCAATCTTTATGATCCTTGCAGGTAGTTATCAGTACACGAATCCCTCTTGGCTCACCAAATTTCGTTCTTCTAGGTTAAACCGTTCCTTTGCAGTAACCGTTTTCATGTTTAGGTTTCACTCTATTTTCTCCTATATGGATACATGTAGTTGGAACTCTAAATCAAACACGGTTTGTGCTAGCACTTTGAAACTTGGCACAATAATGTAGTTCCAAGTTCTATCGCTATGGTGTGTGTGCTATTGAAGAAGCCCCAAGCAGAGACTGACCAGAATCAATTTCATTGAAAGGGGTTGCCAACCTTCCAAAAAACTGCGAATTTCCTGAAATCTCAGCAAACATTTTTTCACAAAATCTTGATGATACTTGCAGGTAGTTATCAGTACACGAATCCCAATTGGCTCACTCAATTTCGTTCTTTTAGGTTAAACCGTTCCTCTGCAGTAACCGTTTTCATGTTTAGGTTTCACTCTGTTTTCTCCTATATGGATACATGTAGTTGGATTTCTAAATCAAACAAGGTTTGTGCTAGCTCTTTGAAACTTGGCACAGTAATGTAGTTCCAAGTTCTATCGCGATGGTTGGTGTGCTATTGAAGTAGCCCCAAGCAGAGACTGACCAGAATACTTTTCATTGAAAGGGGTTGCCAAGCTTCCAAAAAACTACGAGTTTCCTGAAATCTCAGCAAACATTTTTTCACCCAATCGTGATGATCCTTGCAGGTAGTTATCAGTACACGAATCCCACTTGGCTCACCAAATTTCGTTCTTCTATGTTAAACTGTTCCTTTGCAGTAACCGTTTTCATGTTTAGGTTTCACTCTGTTTTCTCCTATATGGATACATGTAGTTGGAACTCTAAATCAAACACGGTTTGTGCTAGCTCTTTGAAACTTGGCACAGTAATGTAGTTCCAAGTTCTATCTCGATGGTTTGTGTGCTATTGAAGTAGCCCCAAGGAGAGACTGACCAGAATCCCTTTCATTGAAAGGGGTTGCCAAGCTTCCAAAAAACTACGAGTTTCCTGAAATGTCAGCAAACATTTTTTCACCCAATCTTGATGATCCTTGCAGGTAGTTATCAGTACACGAATCCCACTTGGCTCACTCAATTTCGTTCTTTTAGGTTAAACCGTTCCTTTGCAGAAACCGTTTTCATGTTTAGGTTTCACTCTGTTTTCTCCTATATGGATACATGTAGTTGGAATTCTAAATCAAACAAGGTTTGTGCTAGCTCTTTGAAACTTGGCACAGTAATGTAGTTCCAAGTTCTATCGCGATGGTTTGTGTGCTATTGAAGTAGCCCCAAGCAGAGACTGACCAGAATCCCTTTCATTGAAAGGGGTTGCCAAGCTTCCAAAAAACTACGAGTTTCCTGAAATCTCAGCAAACATTTTTTCACCCAATCGTGATGATCCTTGCAGGTAGTTATCAGTACACGAATCCCACTTGGCTCACCAAATTTCGTTCTTCTAGGTTAAACCGTTCCTTTGCAGTAACCGTTTTCATGTTTAGGTTTCACTCTGTTTTCTCCTTTATGGATACATGTAGTTGGAACTCTAAATCAAACACGGTTTGTGCTAGCTCTTTGAAACTTAGCACAATAATGTAGTTCCAAGTTCTATCACTATGGTTTGTGTGCTATTGAAGTAGCCCCAAGCAGAGACTGACGAGAAATACTTTCATTGAAAGGGGTTGCCAAGCTTCCAAAAAACTACGAGTTTCCTGAAATGTCAGCAAACATTTTATCACCCAATCTTGATGATGCTTGCAGGTAGTTATCAGTACACGAATCCCACTTGGCTCACCAAATTTCGTTCTTCTAGGTTAAACCGTTCCTTTGCAGTAACCGTTTTCATGTTTAGGTTTCACTCTGTTTTCTCCTATATGGATACATGTAGTTGGAACTCTAAATCAAACACGGTTTGTGCTAGCTCTTTGAAACTTGGCACAATAATGTAGTTCCAAGTTCTATCGCGATGGTTTGTGTGCTATTGAAGTAGCCCCAAGCAGAGACTGACCAGAATCCCTTTCATTGAAAGGGGTTGCCAAGCTTCCAAAAAACTATTTTCCCGAAATCTCAGCAAATATTTTTTCACCGAATCTTTATGATACTTGCAGGTAGTTATCAGTACACGAATCCCACTTGGCTCACCAAATTTCGTTCTTCTAGTTTAAACCGTTCCTTTGCAGTAACCGTTTTCATGTTTAGGTTTCACTCTGTTTTCTCCTATATGGATACATGTAGTTGGAATTCTAAATCAAACACGGTTTGTGCTAGCTCTTTGAAACTTGGCACAATAATGTAGTTCCAAGTTCTATCGCTATGGTTTGTGTGCCATTGAAGTAGCCCCAAGCAGAGACTGACGAGAATCACTTTCCTTGAAAGGGGTTGCCAAGCTTCCAAAAAACTACGAGTTTCCTGAAATCTCAGCAAACATTTTTTCACCGAATCTTGATGATACTTCCATTTAATGATCAGTACACCAATCCCACTTGGCTAACCAAATTTCGTTCTTCTAGGTTAAACCGTTCCTATGCAGTAACCGTTTTCATGTTTAGGTTTCACTCTGTTTTCTCCTATATGGATACATGTAGTTGGAACTCTAAATCAAACACGGTTTGTGCTACCTCTTTGAAACTTGGCACAATAATGTAGTTCCAAGTTCTATCGCTATGGTTTGTGTGGTATTGAAGTAGCCCCAAGGAGAGACTGACCAGAATCCCTTTCATTGAAAGGGGTTGCCAAGCTTCCAAAAAACTACGAGTTTCCTGAAATGTCAGCAAACATTTTTTCACCCAATCTTGATGATCCTTGCAGGTAGTTATCAGTACACGAATCCCACTTGGCTCACTCAATTTCGTTCTTTTAGGTTACACCGTTCCTTTGCAGAAACCGTTTTCATGTTTAGGTTTCACTCTGTTTTCTCCTATATGGATACATGTAGTTGGAATTCTAAATCAAACACGGTTTGTGCTAGCTCTTTGAAACTTGGCACAATAATGTAGTTCCAAGTTCTATCGCTATGGTTTGTGTCCTATTGAAGTAGCCCCAAGCAGAGACTGACGAGAATCACATTCATTGAAAGGGGTTTCCAAGCTTCCAAAAAACTGCGAGTTTCCTGAAATCTCAGCACACATTTTTTCACCGAATCTTGATGATACTTCCATTTAATGATCAGTACACCAATCCCACTTGGCTCACCAAATTTCGTTCTTCTAGGTTAAACCGTTCCTTTGCAGTAACCGTTTTCATGTTTAGGTTTCACTCTGTTTTCTCCTATATGGATACATGTAGTTGGAATTCTAAATCAAACACGGTTTGTGCTAGCTCTTTGAAACTTGGCACAATAATGTAGTTCCAAGTTCTATCGCTATGGTTTGTGTGCTATTGAAGTAGCCCCAAGCAGAGACTGACGAGAATCACTTTCCTTGAAAGGGGTTGCCAAGCTTCCAAAAAACTGCGAGGTTCCTGAAATGTCAGCAAACATTTTTTCACCCAATCTTTATGATCCTTGCAGGTAGTTATCAGTACACGAAACCCACTTGGCTCACCAAATTTCGTTCTTCTAGGTTAAACCGTTCCTTTGCAGAAACCGTTTTCATGTTCAGGTTTCACTCTGTTTTCTCCTATATGGATACATGTAGTTGGAACTCAAAATCAAACATGGTTTGTGCTAGCTCTTTGAAACTTGGCACAATAATGTAGTTCAAAGTTCTATCGTGATGGTTTGTGTGCTATTGAAGTAGGCCCAAGCAGAGACTGACCAGAATCCCTTTCATTGAAAGGGGTTGCCAAGCTTCCAAAAAACTACGAGTTTCCTGAAATCTCAGCAAACATTTTTTCACCCAATCATGATGATACTTGCAGGTAGTTATGAGTACACGAATCCCACTTTGCTCACCAAATTTCGTTCTTCTAGGTTAAACCGTTCCTTTGCAGAAACCGTTTTCATGTTTTGGTTTCACTCTGTTTTCTCCTATATGGATACATGTAGTTGGAACTCTAAATCAAACACGTTTTGTGCTAGCTCTTTGAAACTTGGCACAATAATGTAGTTCCAAGTTCGATCGCTATGGTTTGTGTCCTATTGAAGTGGCCCCAAGCAGAGACTGACCAGAATCACTTTCCTTGAAAGGGGTTGCCAAGCTTCCAAAAAACTGCGAGGTTCCTGAAATCTCAGCAAAAGTTTTTTCACCCAATCTTGATGATACTTGCAGGTAGTTATCAGTACACGAATCCCACTTGGCTCACCAAATTTCATTCTTCTAGGTTAAACCGTTCCTTTGCAGAAACCGTTTTCATGTTTAGGTTTCACTCTGTTTTCTCCTATATGGATACATGTAGTTGGAATTCTAAATCAAACACGGTTTGTGCTAGCTCTTTGAAACTTGGCACAATAATGTAGTTCCAAGTTCTGTCGCTATGGTTTGTGTGCCATTGAAGAAGTCCCAAGCAGAGACTGACTATAATCACTTTCCTTGAAAGGGGTTGCCAAGCTTCCAAAAAACTACGAGTTTCCTGAAATCTCAGCAAACATTTTTTCACCCAATCTTGATGATCCTTGCAGGTAGTTATCAGTACACGAATCCAACTTGCCTCACCAAATTTCGTTCTTCTATGTTAAACCGTTTCTTTGCAGTAACCGTTTTCATGTTTAGGTTTCACTCTGTTTTCTCCTATATGGATACATGTAGTTGGAACTCTAAATCAAACACGGTTTGTGCTAGCTCTTTGAAACTTGGCACAGTAATGTAGTTCCAAGTTCTATCTCGATGGTTTGTGTGCTACTGAAGTAGCCCCAAGGAGAGACTGACCAGAATCCCTTTCATTGAAAGGGGTTGCCAAGCTTCCAAAAAACTACGAGTTTCCTGACATGTCAGCAAACATTTTTTTCACCCAATCTTGATGATCCTTGCAGGTAGTTATCAGTACACGAATCCCACTTGGCTCACTCAATTTCGTTCTTTTAGGTTAAACCGTTCCTTTGCAGAAACCGTTTTCATGTTTAGGTTTCACTCTGTTTTCTCCTATATGGATACATGTAGTTGGAACTCTAAATCAAACACGGTTTGTGCTAGCTCTTTGAAACTTGGCACAGTAATGTACTTCCAAGTTCTATCTCGATGGTTTGTGTGCTATTGAAGTAGCCCCAAGGAGAGACTGACCAGAATCCCTTTCATTGAAAGGGGTTGCCAAGCTTCCAAAAAACTATTTTCCCGAAATCTCAGCAAATATTTTTTCACCCAATCTTTATGATCCTTGCAGGTAGTTATCAGTACACGAATCCCTCTTGGCTCACCAAATTTCGTTCTTCTAGGTTAAACCGTTCCTTTGCAGTAACCGTTTTCATGTTTAGGTTTCACTCTATTTTCTCCTATATGGATACATGTAGTTGGAACTCTAAATCAAACACGGTTTGTGCTAGCACTTTGAAACTTGGCACAATAATGTAGTTCCAAGTTCTATCGCTATGGTGTGTGTGCTATTGAAGAAGCCCCAAGCAGAGACTGACCAGAATCAATTTCATTGAAAGGGGTTGCCAACCTTCCAAAAAACTGCGAATTTCCTGAAATCTCAGCAAACATTTTTTCACAAAATCTTGATGATACTTGCAGGTAGTTATCAGTACACGAATCCCAATTGGCTCACTCAATTTCGTTCTTTTAGGTTAAACCGTTCCTCTGCAGTAACCGTTTTCATGTTTAGGTTTCACTCTGTTTTCTCCTATATGGATACATGTAGTTGGATTTCTAAATCAAACAAGGTTTGTGCTAGCTCTTTGAAACTTGGCACAGTAATGTAGTTCCAAGTTCTATCGCGATGGTTGGTGTGCTATTGAAGTAGCCCCAAGCAGAGACTGACCAGAATACTTTTCATTGAAAGGGGTTGCCAAGCTTCCAAAAAACTACGAGTTTCCTGAAATCTCAGCAAACATTTTTTCACCCAATCGTGATGATCCTTGCAGGTAGTTATCAGTACACGAATCCCACTTGGCTCACCAAATTTCGTTCTTCTATGTTAAACTGTTCCTTTGCAGTAACCGTTTTCATGTTTAGGTTTCACTCTGTTTTCTCCTATATGGATACATGTAGTTGGAACTCTAAATCAAACACGGTTTGTGCTAGCTCTTTGAAACTTGGCACAGTAATGTAGTTCCAAGTTCTATCTCGATGGTTTGTGTGCTATTGAAGTAGCCCCAAGGAGAGACTGACCAGAATCCCTTTCATTGAAAGGGGTTGCCAAGCTTCCAAAAAACTACGAGTTTCCTGAAATGTCAGCAAACATTTTTTCACCCAATCTTGATGATCCTTGCAGGTAGTTATCAGTACACGAATCCCACTTGGCTCACTCAATTTCGTTCTTTTAGGTTAAACCGTTCCTTTGCAGAAACCGTTTTCATGTTTAGGTTTCACTCTGTTTTCTCCTATATGGATACATGTAGTTGGAATTCTAAATCAAACAAGGTTTGTGCTAGCTCTTTGAAACTTGGCACAGTAATGTAGTTCCAAGTTCTATCGCGATGGTTTGTGTGCTATTGAAGTAGCCCCAAGCAGAGACTGACCAGAATCCCTTTCATTGAAAGGGGTTGCCAAGCTTCCAAAAAACTACGAGTTTCCTGAAATCTCAGCAAACATTTTTTCACCCAATCGTGATGATCCTTGCAGGTAGTTATCAGTACACGAATCCCACTTGGCTCACCAAATTTCGTTCTTCTAGGTTAAACCGTTCCTTTGCAGTAACCGTTTTCATGTTTAGGTTTCACTCTGTTTTCTCCTTTATGGATACATGTAGTTGGAACTCTAAATCAAACACGGTTTGTGCTAGCTCTTTGAAACTTAGCACAATAATGTAGTTCCAAGTTCTATCACTATGGTTTGTGTGCTATTGAAGTAGCCCCAAGCAGAGACTGACGAGAAATACTTTCATTGAAAGGGGTTGCCAAGCTTCCAAAAAACTACGAGTTTCCTGAAATGTCAGCAAACATTTTATCACCCAATCTTGATGATGCTTGCAGGTAGTTATCAGTACACGAATCCCACTTGGCTCACCAAATTTCGTTCTTCTAGGTTAAACCGTTCCTTTGCAGTAACCGTTTTCATGTTTAGGTTTCACTCTGTTTTCTCCTATATGGATACATGTAGTTGGAACTCTAAATCAAACACGGTTTGTGCTAGCTCTTTGAAACTTGGCACAATAATGTAGTTCCAAGTTCTATCGCGATGGTTTGTGTGCTATTGAAGTAGCCCCAAGCAGAGACTGACCAGAATCCCTTTCATTGAAAGGGGTTGCCAAGCTTCCAAAAAACTATTTTCCCGAAATCTCAGCAAATATTTTTTCACCGAATCTTTATGATACTTGCAGGTAGTTATCAGTACACGAATCCCACTTGGCTCACCAAATTTCGTTCTTCTAGTTTAAACCGTTCCTTTGCAGTAACCGTTTTCATGTTTAGGTTTCACTCTGTTTTCTCCTATATGGATACATGTAGTTGGAATTCTAAATCAAACACGGTTTGTGCTAGCTCTTTGAAACTTGGCACAATAATGTAGTTCCAAGTTCTATCGCTATGGTTTGTGTGCCATTGAAGTAGCCCCAAGCAGAGACTGACGAGAATCACTTTCCTTGAAAGGGGTTGCCAAGCTTCCAAAAAACTACGAGTTTCCTGAAATCTCAGCAAACATTTTTTCACCGAATCTTGATGATACTTCCATTTAATGATCAGTACACCAATCCCACTTGGCTAACCAAATTTCGTTCTTCTAGGTTAAACCGTTCCTATGCAGTAACCGTTTTCATGTTTAGGTTTCACTCTGTTTTCTCCTATATGGATACATGTAGTTGGAACTCTAAATCAAACACGGTTTGTGCTACCTCTTTGAAACTTGGCACAATAATGTAGTTCCAAGTTCTATCGCTATGGTTTGTGTGGTATTGAAGTAGCCCCAAGGAGAGACTGACCAGAATCCCTTTCATTGAAAGGGGTTGCCAAGCTTCCAAAAAACTACGAGTTTCCTGAAATGTCAGCAAACATTTTTTCACCCAATCTTGATGATCCTTGCAGGTAGTTATCAGTACACGAATCCCACTTGGCTCACTCAATTTCGTTCTTTTAGGTTACACCGTTCCTTTGCAGAAACCGTTTTCATGTTTAGGTTTCACTCTGTTTTCTCCTATATGGATACATGTAGTTGGAATTCTAAATCAAACACGGTTTGTGCTAGCTCTTTGAAACTTGGCACAATAATGTAGTTCCAAGTTCTATCGCTATGGTTTGTGTCCTATTGAAGTAGCCCCAAGCAGAGACTGACGAGAATCACATTCATTGAAAGGGGTTTCCAAGCTTCCAAAAAACTGCGAGTTTCCTGAAATCTCAGCACACATTTTTTCACCGAATCTTGATGATACTTCCATTTAATGATCAGTACACCAATCCCACTTGGCTCACCAAATTTCGTTCTTCTAGGTTAAACCGTTCCTTTGCAGTAACCGTTTTCATGTTTAGGTTTCACTCTGTTTTCTCCTATATGGATACATGTAGTTGGAATTCTAAATCAAACACGGTTTGTGCTAGCTCTTTGAAACTTGGCACAATAATGTAGTTCCAAGTTCTATCGCTATGGTTTGTGTCCTATTGAAGTAGCCCCAAACAGAGACTGACGAGAATCACATTCATTGAAAGGGGTTGCCAAGCTTCCAAAAAACTGCGAGGTTCCTGAAATGTCAGCAAACATTTTTTCACCCAATCTTGATGATACTTGCAGGTAGTTATCAGTACACGAATCCCACTTGGCTCACCAAATTTCGTTCTTCTAGGTTAAACCGTTCCTTTGCAGAAACCGTTTTCATGTTCAGGTTTCACTCTGTTTTCTCCTATATGGATACATGTAGTTGGAACTCAAAATCAAACATGGTTTGTGCTAGCTCTTTGAAACTTGGCACAATAATGTAGTTCAAAGTTCTATCGTGATGGTTTGTGTGCTATTGAAGTAGCCCCAAGCAGAGACTGACCAGAATCCCTTTCATTGAAAGGGGTTGCCAAGCTTCCAAAAAACTACGAGTTTCCTGAAATCTCAGCAAACATTTTTTCACCCAATCATGATGATACTTGCAGGTAGTTATGAGTACACGAATCCCACTTTGCTCACCAAATTTCGTTCTTCTAGGTTAAACCGTTCCTTTGCAGAAACCGTTTTCATGTTTAGGTTTCACTCTGTTTTCTCCTATATGGATACATGTAGTTGGAACTCTAAATCAAACACGTTTTGTGCTAGCTCTTTGAAACTTGGCACAATAATGTAGTTCCAAGTTCTATCGCTATGGTTTGTGTCCTATTGAAGTGGCCCCAAGCAGAGACTGACCAGAATCACTTTCATTGAAAGGGGTTGCCAAGCTTCCAAAAAACTGCGAGGTTCCTGAAATCTCAGCAAAACTTTTTTCACCCAATCTTGATGATACTTGCAGGTAGTTATCAGTACACGAATCCCACTTGGCTCACCAAATTTCATTCTTCTAGGTTAAACCGTTCCTTTGCAGAAACCGTTTTCATGTTTAGGTTTCACTCTGTTTTCTCCTATATGGATACATGTAGTTGGAATTCTAAATCAAACACGGTTTGTGCTAGCTCTTTGAAACTTGGCACAATAATGTAGTTCCAAGTTCTGTCGCTATGGTTTGTGTGCCATTGAAGAAGTCCCAAGCAGAGACTGACTATAATCACTTTCCTTGAAAGGGGTTGCCAAGCTTCCAAAAAACTACGAGTTTCCTGAAATCTCAGCAAACATTTTTTCACCCAATCTTGATGATCCTTGCAGGTAGTTATCAGTACACGAATCCAACTTGCCTCACCAAATTTCGTTCTTCTATGTTAAACCGTTTCTTTGCAGTAACCGTTTTCATGTTTAGGTTTCACTCTGTTTTCTCCTATATGGATACATGTAGTTGGAACTCTAAATCAAACACGGTTTGTGCTAGCTCTTTGAAACTTGGCACAGTAATGTAGTTCCAAGTTCTATCTCGATGGTTTGTGTGCTATTGAATTAGCCCCAAGGAGAGACTGACCAGAATCCCTTTCATTGAAAGGGGTTGCCAAGCTTCCAAAAAACTACGAGTTTCCTGAAATCTCAGCAAACATTTTTTTCACCCAATCTTGATGATCCTTGCAGGTAGTTATCAGTACACGAATCCAACTTGGCTCACTCAATTTCGTTCTTTTAGGTTAAACCGTTCCTTTGCAGAAACCTTTTTCATGTTTAGGTTTCACTCTGTTTTCTCCTATATGGATACATGTAGTTGGAACTCTAAATCAAACACGGTTTGTGCTAGCTCTTTGAAACTTGGCACAGTAATGTACTTCCAAGTTCTATCTCGATGGTTTGTGTGTTATTGAAGTAGCCCCAAGGAGAGACTGACCAGAATCCCTTTCATTGAAAGGGGTTGCCAAGCTTCCAAAAAACAATTTTCCCGAAATCTCAGCAAATATTTTTTCACCCAATCTTTATGATCCTTGCAGGTAGTTATCAGTACACGAATCCCTCTTGGCTCACCAAATTTCGTTCTTCTAGGTTAAACCGTTCCTTTGCAGTAACCGTTTTCATGTTTAGGTTTCACTCTATTTTCTCCTATATGGATACATGTAGTTGGAACTCTAAATCAAACACGGTTTGTGCTAGCACTTTGAAACTTGGCACAATAATGTAGTTCCAAGTTCTATCGCTATGGTGTGTGTGCTATTGAAGAAGCCCCAAGCAGAGACTGACCAGAATCAATTTCATTGAAAGGGGTTGCCAACCTTCCAAAAAACTGCGAATTTTCTGAAATCTCAGCAAACATTTTTTCACAAAATCTTGATGATACTTGCAGGTAGTTATCAGTACACGAATCCCACTTGGCTCACTCAATTTCGTTCTTTTAGGTTAAACCGTTCCTTTGCAGAAACCGTTTTCATGTTTAGGTTTCACTCTGTTTTCTCCTATATGGATACATGTAGTTGGAATTCTAAATCAAACACGGTTTGTGCTAGCTCTTTGAAACTTGGCACAATAATGTAGTTCCAAGTTCTATCGCTATGGTTTGTGTGCCATTGAAGTAGCCCCAAGCAGAGACTGACCAGAATCACTTTCCTTGAAAGGGGTTGCCAAGCTTCCAAAAAACTACGAGTTTCCTGAAATCTCAGCAAACATTTTTTCACCGAATCTTGATGATCCTTGCAGGTAGTTATCAGTACACGAATCCAACTTGGCTCACCAAATTTCGTTCTTCTATGTTAAACCGTTTCTTTGCAGTAACCGTTTTCATGTTTAGGTTTCACTCTGTTTTCTCCTATATGGATACATGTAGTTGGAACTCTAAATCAAACACGGTTTGTGCTAGCTCTTTGAAACTTGGCACAATAATGTAGTTCCAAGTTCTATCGCGATGGTTTGTGTGCTATTGAAGTAGCCCCAAGGAGAGACTGACCAGAATCCCTTTCATTGAAAGGGGTTGCCAAGCTTCCAAAAAACTACGAGTTTCCTGAAATGTCAGCAAACATTTTTTCACCCAATCTTGATGATCCTTGCAGGTAGTTATCAGTACACGAATCCCAATTGGCTCACTCAATTTCGTTCTTTTAGGTTAAACCGTTCCTTTGCAGTAACCGTTTTCATGTTTAGGTTTCACTCTGTTTTCTCCTATATGGATACATGGAGTTGGATTTCTAAATCAAACAAGGTTTGTGCTAGCTCTTTGAAACTTGGCACAGTAATGTAGTTCCAAGTTCTATCGCGATTGTTGGTGTGCTATTGAAGTAGCCCCAAGCAGAGACTGACCAGAATCCCTTTCATTGAAAGGGGTTGCCAAGCTTCCAAAAAACTACGAGTTTCCTGAAATCTCAGCAAACATTTTTTCACCCAATCGTGATGATCCTTGCAGGTAGTTATCAGTACACGAATCCCACTTGGCTCACCAAATTTCGTTCTTCTAGGTTAAACCGTTCCTTTGCAGTAACCGTTTTCATGTTTAGGTTTCACTCTGTTTTCTCCTTTATGGATACATGTAGTTGGAACTCTAAATCAAACACGGTTTGTGCTAGCTCTTTGAAACTTAGCACAATAATGTAGTTCCAAGTTCTATCACTATGGTTTGTGTGCTATTGAAGTAGCCCCAAGCAGAGACTGACGAGAAATACTTTCATTGAAAGGGGTTGCCAAGCTTCCAAAAAACTACGAGTTTCCTGAAATGTCAGCAAACATTTTATCACCCAATCTTGATGATCCTTGCAGGTAGTTATCAGTACACGAATCCCACTTGGCTCACCAAATTTCGTTCTTCTAGGTTAAA
Source organism: Urocitellus parryii (assembly GCF_045843805.1). Taxonomy (NCBI): domain Eukaryota; kingdom Metazoa; phylum Chordata; class Mammalia; order Rodentia; family Sciuridae; genus Urocitellus; species Urocitellus parryii. The sequence continues at coordinate 40,690 of NW_027552932.1, forward strand.
CCGTTCCTTTGCAGTAACCGTTTTCATGTTTAGGTTTCACTCTGTTTTCTCCTATATGGATACATGTAGTTGGAACTCTAAATCAAACACGGTTTGTGCTAGCTCTTTGAAACTTGGCACAATAATGTAGTTCCAAGTTCTATCGCGATGGTTTGTGTGCTATTGAAGTAGCCCCAAGCAGAGACTGACCAGAATCCCTTTCATTGAAAGGGGTTGCCAAGCTTCCAAAAAACTATTTTCCCGAAATCTCAGCAAATATTTTTTCACCGAATCTTTATGATACTTGCAGGTAGTTATCAGTACACGAATCCCACTTGGCTCACCAAATTTCGTTCTTCTAGTTTAAACCGTTCCTTTGCAGTAACCGTTTTCATGTTTAGGTTTCACTCTGTTTTCTCCTATATGGATACATGTAGTTGGAATTCTAAATCAAACACGGTTTGTGCTAGCTCTTTGAAACTTGGCACAATAATGTAGTTCCAAGTTCTATCGCTATGGTTTGTATGCCATTGAAGTAGCCCCAAGCAGAGACTGACCAGAATCACTTTCCTTGAAAGGGGTTGCCAAGCTTCCAAAAAACTACGAGTTTCCTGAAATCTCAGCAAACATTTTTTCACCGAATCTTGATGATACTTCCATTTAATGATCAGTACACCAATCCCACTTGGCTAACCAAATTTCGTTCTTCTAGGTTAAACCGTTCCTATGCAGTAACCGTTTTCATGTTTAGGTTTCACTCTGTTTTCTCCTATATGGATACATGTAGTTGGAACTCTAAATCAAACACGGTTTGTGCTAGCTCTTTGAAACTTGGCACAATAATGTAGTTCCAAGTTCTATTGCTATGGTTTGTGTGGTATTGAAGTAGCCCCAAGGAGAGACTGACCAGAATCCCTTTCATTGAAAGGGGTTGCCAAGCTTCCAAAAAACTACGAGTTTCCTGAAATGTCAGCAAACATTTTTTCACCCAATCTTGATGATCCTTGCAGGTAGTTATCAGTACACGAATCCCACTTGGCTCACTCAATTCCGTCTTAGGTTACACCGTTCCTTTGCAGTAACCGTTTTCATGTTTAGGTTTCACTCTGTTTTCTCCTATATGGATACATGTAGTTGGAACTCTGAATCAAACACGGTTTGTGCTAGCTCTTTGAAACTTGGCACAATAATGTAGTTCCAAGTTCTATCGCGATGGTTTGTGTGCTATTGAAGGTAGCCCCAAGGAGAGACTGACCAGAATCCCTTTCATTGAAAGGGGTTGCCAAGCTTAAAAAAAACTACGAGTTTCCTGAAATGTCAGCAAACATTTTTTCACCCAATCTTGATGATCCTTGCAGGTAGTTATCAGTACACGAATCCCAATTGGCTCACTCAATTTCGTTCTTTTAGGTTAAACCGTTCCTTTGCAGTAACCGTTTTCATGTTTAGGTTTCACTCTGTTTTCTCCTATATGGATACATGGAGTTGGATTTCTAAATCAAACAAGGTTTGTGCTAGCTCTTTGAAACTTGGCACAGTAATGTAGTTCCAAGTTCTATCGCGATTGTTGGTGTGCTATTGAAGTAGCCCCAAGCAGAGACTGACCAGAATCCCTTTCATTGAAAGGGGTTGCCAAGCTTCCAAAAAACTACGAGTTTCCTGAAATCTCAGCAAACATTTTTTCACCCAATCGTGATGATCCTTGCAGGTAGTTATCAGTACAGAATCCCACTTGGCTCACCAAATTTCGTTCTTCTAGGTTAAACCGTTCCTTTGCAGTAACCGTTTTCATGTTTAGGTTTCACTCTGTTTTCTCCTTTATGGATACATGTAGTTGGAACTCTAAATCAAACACGGTTTGTGCTAGCTCTTTGAAACTTAGCACAATAATGTAGTTCCAAGTTCTATCACTATGGTTTGTGTGCTATTGAAGTAGCCCCAAGCAGAGACTGACGAGAAATACTTTCATTGAAAGGGGTTGCCAAGCTTCCAAAAAACTACGAGTTTCCTGAAATGTCAGCAAACATTTTATCACCCAATCTTGATGATCCTTGCAGGTAGTTATCAGTACACGAATCCCACTTGGCTCACCAAATTTCGTTCTTCTAGGTTAAACCGTTCCTTTGCAGTAACCGTTTTTCCATGTTTAGGTTTCACTCTGTTTTCTCCTATATGGATACATGTAGTTGGAACTCTAAATCAAACACGGTTTGTGCTAGCTCTTTGAAACTTGGCACATAATGTAGTTCCAAGTTCTATCGCGATGGTTTGTGTGCTATTGAAGTAGCCCCAAGCAGAGACTGACCAGAATCCCTTTCATTGAAAGGGGTTGCCAAGCTTCCAAAAAACTATTTTCCCGAAATCTCAGCAAATATTTTTTCACCGAATCTTTATGATACTTGCAGGTAGTTTCAGTACACGAATCCCACTTGGCTCACCAAATTTCGTTCTTCTAGTTTAAAACCGTTCCTTTGCAGTAACCGTTTTCATGTTTAGGTTTCACTCTGTTTTCTCCTATATGGATACATGTAGTTGGAATTCTAAATCAAACACGGTTTTGTGCTAGCTCTTTGAAACTTGGCACAATAATGTAGTTCCAAGTTCTATCGCTATGGTTTGTATGCCATTGAAGTAGCCCAAGCAGAGACTGACCAGAATCACTTTCCTTGAAAGGGGTTGCAAGCTTCCAAAAAACTACGAGTTTCCTGAAATCTCAGCAAACGATTTTTTCACCGAATCTTGATGATACTTCCATTTAATGATCAGTACACCAATCCCACTTGGCTAACCAAATTTCGTTCTTCTAGGTTAAACCGTTCCTATGCAGTAACCGTTTTCATGTTTAGGTTTCACTCTGTTTTCTCCTATATGGATACATGTAGTTGGAACTCTAAATCAAACACGGTTTGTGCTAGCTCTTTGAAACTTGGCACAATAATGTAGTTCCAAGTTCTATTTGCTATGGTTTGTGTGGTATTGAAGTAGCCCCAAGGAGAGACTGACCAGAATCCCTTTCATTGAAAGGGGTTGCCAAGCTTCCAAAAAACTACGAGTTTCCTGAAATGTCAGCAAACATTTTTTCACCCAATCTTGATGATCCTTGCAGGTAGTTATCAGTACACGAATCCCACTTGGCTCACTCAATTTCGTTCTTTTAGGTTACACCGTTCCTTTGCAGAAACCGTTTTCATGTTTAGGTTTCACTCTGTTTTCTCCTATATGGATACATGTAGTTGGAATTCTAAATCAAACACGGTTTGTGCTAGCTCTTTGAAACTTGGCACAATAATGTAGTTCCAAGTTCTATCGCTATGGTTTGTGTCCTATTGAAGTAGCCCCAAGCAGAGACTGACGAGAATCACATCATTGAAAGGGGTTTCCAAGCTTCCAAAAAACTGCGAGTTTCCTGAAATCTCAGCACACATTTTTTCACCGAATCTTGATGATACTTCCATTTAATGATCAGTACACAATCCCACTTGGCTCACCAAATTTCGTTCTTCTAGGTTAAAACCGTTCCTTTGCAGTAACCGTTTTCATGTTTAGGTTCACTCTGTTTTCTCCTATATGGATACATGTAGTTGGAACTCAAAATCAAACATGGTTTGTGCTAGCTCTTTGAAACTTGGCCCAATAATGTAGTTCAAAGTTCTATCGTGATGGTTTGTGTGCTATTGAAGTAGCCCCAAGCAGAGACTGACCAGAATCCCTTTCTTTGAAAGGGGTTGCCAAGCTTCCAAAAAACTACGAGTTTCCTGAAATCTCAGCAAACATTTTTTCACCCAATCATGATGATACTTGCAGGTAGTTATCAGTACACGAATCCCACTTGGCTCACCAAATTTCGTTCTTCTAGGTTAAACCGTTCCTTTGCAGAAACCGTTTTCATGTTCAGGTTTCACTCTGTTTTCTCCTATATGGATACATGTAGTTGGAACTCAAAAATCAAACATGGTTTGTGCTAGCTCTTTGAAACTTGGCACAATAATGTAGTTCCAAGTTCCTTCGCTATGGTTTGTGTGCCATTGAAGAAGTCCCAAGCAGAGACTGATGATAATCACTTTCCTTGAAAGGGGTTGCCAAGCTTCCAAAAAACTACGAGTTTCCTGAAATCTCAGCAAACATTTTTTCACCCAATCTTGATGATCCTTGCAGGTAGTTATCAGTACACGAATCCAACTTGCCTCACCAAATTTCGTTCTTCTATGTTAACCGTTTCTTTGCAGTAACCGTTTTCATGTTTAGGTTTCACTCTGTTTTCTCCTATATGGATACATGTAGTTGGAACTCTAAATCAAACACGGTTTGTGCTAGCTCTTTGAAACTTGGCACAGTAATGTAGTTCCAAGTTCTATCTCGATGGTTTGTGTGCTATTGAAGTAGCCCCAAGGAGAGACTGACCAGAATCCCTTTCATTGAAAGGGGTTGCCAAGCTTCCAAAAAACTACGAGTTTCCTGACATGTCAGCAAACATTTTTTTTCACCCAATCTTGATGATCCTTGCAGGTAGTTATCAGTACACGAATCCCACTTGGCTCACTCAATTTCGTTCTTTTAGGTTAAACCGTTCCTTTGCAGAAACCGTTTTCATGTTTTGGTTTCACTCTGTTTTCTCCTATATGGATACATGTAGTTGGAACTCTAAATCAAACACGGTTTGTGCTAGCTCTTTGAAACTTGGCACAGTAATGTACTTCCAAGTTCTATCTCGATGGTTTGTGTGCTATTGAAGTAGCCCCAAGGAGAGACTGACCAGAATCCCTTTCATTGAAAGGGGTTGCCAAGCTTCCAAAAAACTATTTTCCCGAAATTTCAGCAAATATTTTTTCACCCAATCTTTATGATCCTTGCAGGTAGTTATCAGTACACGAATCCTCTTGGCTCACCAAATTTCGTTCTTCTAGGTTAAACCGTTCCTTTGCAGTAACCGTTTTCATGTTTAGGTTTCACTCTATTTTCTCCTATATGGATACATGTAGTTGGAACTCTAAATCAAACACGGTTTGTGCTAGCTCTTTGAAACTTGGCACAATAATGTAGTTCCAAGTTCTATCGCTATGGTGTGTGTGCTATTGAAGAAGCCCCAAGCAGAGACTGACCAGAATCAATTTTATTGAAAGGGGTTGCCAAGCTTCCAAAAAACTGCGAATTTCCTGAAATCTCAGCAAACATTTTTTCACAAAATCTTGATGATACTTGCAGGTAGTTATCAGTACACGAATCCCACTTGGCTCACTCAATTTCGTTCTTTTAGGTTAAACCGTTCCTTTGCAGAAACCGTTTTCATGTTTAGGTTTCACTCTGTTTTCTCCTATATGGATACATGTAGTTGGAACTCTAAATCAAACACGGTTTGTGCTAGCTCTTTGAAACTTGGCACAATAATGTAGTTCCAAGTTCTATCGCGATGGTTTGTGTGCTATTGAAGTAGCCCCAAGGAGAGACTGACCAGAATCCCTTTCATTGAAAGGGTTGCCAAGCTTAAAAAAAACTACGAGTTTCCTGAAATGTCAGCAAACATTTTTTCACCCAATCTTGATGATCCTTGCAGGTAGTTATCAGTACACGAATCCCAATTGGCTCACTCAATTTCGTTCTTTTAGGTTAAACCGTTCCTTTGCAGTAACCGTTTTCATGTTTAGGTTTCACTCTGTTTTCTCCTATATGGATACATGGAGTTGGATTTCTAAATCAAACAAGGTTTGTGCTAGCTCTTTGAAACTTGGCACAGTAATGTAGTTCCAAGTTCTATCGCGATTGTTGGTGTGCTATTGAAGTAGCCCAAGCAGAGACTGACCAGAATCCCTTTCATTGAAAGGGGTTGCCAAGCTTCCAAAAAACTACGAGTTTCCTGAAATCTCAGCAAACATTTTTTCACCCAATCGTGATGATCCTTGCAGGTAGTTATCAGTACACGAATCCCACTTGGCTCACCAAATTTCGTTCTTCTAGGTTAAACCGTTCCTTTGCAGTAACCGTTTTCATGTTTAGGTTTCACTCTGTTTTCTCCTTTATGGATACATGTAGTTGGAACTCTAAATCAAACACGGTTTGTGCTAGCTCTTTGAAACTTAGCACAATAATGTAGTTCCAAGTTCTATCACTATGGTTTTGTGCTATTGAAGTAGCCCCAAGCAGAGACTGACGAGAAATACTTTCATTGAAAGGGGTTGCCAAGCTTCCAAAAAACTACGAGTTTCCTGAAATGTCAGCAAACATTTTATCACCCAATCTTGATGATCCTTGCAGGTAGTTATCAGTACACGAATCCCACTTGGCTCACCAAATTTCGTTCTTCTAGGTTAAACCGTTCCTTTGCAGTAACCGTTTTCATGTTTAGGTTTCACTCTGTTTTCTCCTATATGGATACATGTAGTTGGAACTCTAAATCAAACACGGTTTGTGCTAGCTCTTTGAAACTTGGCACAATAATGTAGTTCCAAGTTCTATCGCGATGGTTTGTGTGCTATTGAAGTAGCCCCAAGCAGAGACTGACCAGAATCCCTTTCATTGAAAGGGGTTGCCAAGCTTCCAAAAAACTATTTTCCCGAAATCTCAGCAAATATTTTTTCACCGAATCTTTATGATACTTGCAGGTAGTTATCAGTACACGAATCCCACTTGGCTCACCAAATTTCGTTCTTCTAGTTTAAACCGTTCCTTTGCAGTAACCGTTTTCATGTTTAGGTTTCACTCTGTTTTCTCCTATATGGATACATGTAGTTGGAATTCTAAATCAAACACGGTTTGTGCTAGCTCTTTGAAACTTGGCACAATAATGTAGTTCCAAGTTCTATCGCTATGGTTTGTGTGCCATTGAAGTAGCCCCAAGCAGAGACTGACGAGAATCACTTTCCTTGAAAGGGGTTGCCAAGCTTCCAAAAAACTACGAGTTTCCTGAAATCTCAGCAAACATTTTTTCACCGAATCTTGATGATACTTCCATTTAATGATCAGTACACCAATCCCACTTGGCTAACCAAATTTCGTTCTTCTAGGTTAAACCGTTCCTATGCAGTAACCGTTTTCATGTTTAGGTTTCACTCTGTTTTCTCCTATATGGATACATGTAGTTGGAACTCTAAATCAAACACGGTTTGTGCTACCTCTTTGAAACTTGGCACAATAATGTAGTTCCAAGTTCTATCGCTATGGTTTGTGTGGTATTGAAGTAGCCCCAAGGAGAGACTGACCAGAATCCCTTTCATTGAAAGGGGTTGCCAAGCTTCCAAAAAAACTACGAGTTTCCTGAAATGTCAGCAAACATTTTTTCACCCAATCTTGATGATCCTTGCAGGTAGTTATCAGTACACGAATCCCACTTGGCTCACTCAATTTCGTTCTTTTAGGTTACACCGTTCCTTTGCAGAAACCGTTTTCCATGTTTAGGTTTCACTCTGTTTTCTCCTATATGGATACATGTAGTTGGAATTCTAAATCAAACACGGTTTGTGCTAGCTCTTTGAAACTTGGCACAATAATGTAGTTCCAAGTTCTATCGCTATGGTTTGTGTCCTATTGAAGTAGCCCCAAGCAGAGACTGACGAGAATCACATTCATTGAAAGGGGTTTCCAAGCTTCCAAAAAACTGCGAGTTTCCTGAAATCTCAGCACACATTTTTTCACCGAATCTTGATGATACTTCCATTTAATGATCAGTACACCAATCCCACTTGGCTCACCAAATTTCGTTCTTCTAGGTTAAACCGTTCCTTTGCAGTAACCGTTTCATGTTTAGGTTTCACTCTGTTTTCTCCTATATGGATACATGTAGTTGGAATTCTAAATCAAACACGGTTTGTGCTAGCTCTTTGAAACTTGGCACAATAATGTAGTTCCAAGTTCTATCGCTATGGTTTGTGTCCTATTGAAGTAGCCCCAAACAGAGACTGACGAGAATCACATTCATTGAAAGGGGTTGCCAAGCTTCCAAAAAACTGCGAGGTTCCTGAAATGTCAGCAAACATTTTTTCACCCAATCTTGATGATACTTGCAGGTAGTTATCAGTACACGAATCCCACTTGGCTCACCAAATTTCGTTCTTCTAGGTTAAACCGTTCCTTTGCAGAAACCGTTTTCATGTTCAGGTTTCACTCTGTTTTCTCTATATGGATACATGTAGTTGGAACTCAAAATCAAACATGGTTTGTGCTAGCTCTTTGAAACTTGGCACAATAATGTAGTTCAAAGTTCTATCGTGATGGTTTGTGTGCTATTGAAGTAGCCCCAAGCAGAGACTGACCAGAATCCCTTTCATTGAAAGGGGTTGCCAAGCTTCCAAAAAACTACGAGTTTCCTGAAATCTCAGCAAACATTTTTTCACCCAATCATGATGATACTTGCAGGTAGTTATGAGTACACGAATCCCACTTTGCTCACCAAATTTCGTTCTTCTAGGTTAAACCGTTCCTTTGCAGAAACCGTTTTCATGTTTAGGTTTCACTCTGTTTTCTCCTATATGGATACATGTAGTTGGAACTCTAAATCAAACACGTTTTGTGCTAGCTCTTTGAAACTTGGCACAATAATGTAGTTCCAAGTTCTATCGCTATGGTTTGTGTCCTATTGAAGTGGCCCCAAGCAGAGACTGACCAGAATCACTTTCATTGAAAGGGGTTGCCAAGCTTCCAAAAAACTGCGAGGTTCCTGAAATCTCAGCAAAACTTTTTTCACCCAATCTTGATGATACTTGCAGGTAGTTATCAGTACACGAATCCCACTTGGCTCACCAAATTTCATTCTTCTAGGTTAAACCGTTCCTTTGCAGAAACCGTTTTCATGTTTAGGTTTCACTCTGTTTTCTCCTATATGGATACATGTAGTTGGAATTCTAAATCAAAACACGGTTTGTGCTAGCTCTTTGAAACTTGGCACAATAATGTAGTTCCAAGTTCTGTCGCTATGGTTTGTGTGCCATTGAAGAAGTCCCAAGCAGAGACTGACTATAATCACTTTCCTTGAAAGGGGTTGCCAAGCTTCCAAAAAACTACGAGTTTCCTGAATTCTCAGCAAACATTTTTTCACCAATCTTGATGATCCTTGCAGGTAGTTATCAGTACACGAATCCAACTTGCCTCACCAAATTTCGTTCTTCTATGTTAAACCGTTTCTTTGCAGTAACCGTTTTCATGTTTAGGTTCACTCTGTTTTCTCCTATATGGATACATGTAGTTGGAACTCTAAATCAAACACGGTTTGTGCTAGCTCTTTGAAACTTGGCACAGTAATGTAGTTCCAAGTTCTATCTCGATGGTTTGTGTGCTATTGAATTAGCCCCAAGGAGAGACTGACCAGAATCCCTTTCATTGAAAGGGGTTGCCAAGCTTCCAAAAAACTACGAGTTTCCTGAAATCTCAGCAAACATTTTTTTCACCCAATCTTGATGATCCTTGCAGGTAGTTATCAGTACACGAATCCAACTTGGCTCACTCAATTTCGTTCTTTTAGGTTAAACCGTTCCTTTGCAGAAACCTTTTTCATGTTTAGGTTTCACTCTGTTTTCTCCTATATGGATACATGTAGTTGGAACTCTAAATCAAACACGGTTTGTGCTAGCTCTTTGAAACTTGGCACAGTAATGTACTTCCAAGTTCTATCTCGATGGTTTGTGTGTTATTGAAGTAGCCCCAAGGAGAGACTGACCAGAATCCCTTTCATTGAAAGGGGTTGCCAAGCTTCCAAAAAACAATTTCCCGAAATCTCAGCAAATATTTTTTCACCCAATCTTTATGATCCTTGCAGGTAGTTATCAGTACACGAATCCCTCTTGGCTCACCAAATTTCGTTCTTCTAGGTTAAACCGTTCCTTTGCAGTAACCGTTTTCATGTTTAGGTTTCACTCTATTTTCTCCTATATGGATACATGTAGTTGGAACTCTAAATCAAACACGGTTTGTGCTAGCACTTTGAAACTTGGCACAATAATGTAGTTCCAAGTTCTATCGCTATGGTGTGTGTGCTATTGAAGACGCCCCAAGCAGAGACTGACCAGAATCAATTTCATTGAAAGGGGTTGCCAACCTTCCAAAAAACTGCGAATTTTCTGAAATCTCAGCAAACATTTTTTCACAAAATCTTGATGATACTTGCAGGTAGTTATCAGTACACGAATCCCACTTGGCTCACTCAATTTCGTTCTTTTAGGTTAAACCGTTCCTTTGCAGAAACCGTTTTCATGTTTAGGTTTCACTCTGTTTTCTCCTATATGGATACATGTAGTTTGAATTCTAAATCAAACACGGTTTGTGCTAGCTCTTTGAAACTTGGCACAATAATGTAGTTCCAAGTTCTATCGCTATGGTTTGTGTGCCATTGAAGTAGCCCCAAGCAGAGACTGACCAGAATCACTTTCCTTGAAAGGGGTTGCCAAGCTTCCAAAAAACTACGAGTTTCCTGAAATCTCAGCAAACATTTTTTCACCGAATCTTGATGATCCTTGCAGGTAGTTATCAGTACACGAATCCAACTTGGCTCACCAAATTTCGTTCTTCTATGTTTAAACCGTTTCTTTGCAGTAACCGTTTTCATGTTTAGGTTTCACTCTGTTTTCTCCTATATGGATACAGGTAGTTGGAACTCTAAATCAAACACGGTTTGTGCTAGCTCTTTGAAACTTGGCACAATAATGTAGTTCCAAGTTCTATCGCGATGGTTTGTGTGCTATTGAAGTAGCCCCAAGGAGAGACTGACCAGAATCCCTTTCATTGAAAGGGGTTGCCAAGCTTAAAAAAAAACTACGAGTTTCCTGAAATGTCA
>NW_027552933.1:0-51422 GCF_045843805.1 Urocitellus parryii
CTGAAATCTCAGCAAACATTTTTTCACCCAATGTTGATGATACTTGCAGGTAATGATCAGTACACCAATCCCACTTGGCTCACCAAATTTCGTTCTTCTAGTTTAAACCGTTCCTTTGCAGGACCGGTTTCATGTTTAGGTTTCACTCTGTTTTCTCCTATATGGATACAGGTAGTTGGAACTCTAAATCAAACATGGTTTGTGCTAGCTCTTTGAAACTTGGCACAATAATGTAGTTCCAAGTTCTATCCCTATGGTTTGTGTCCTATTGAAGTAGCCCCAAGCAGAGACTGACAAGAATCACTTTCATTGAAAGGGGTTGCCAAGCTTCCAAAAAACTACGAGTTTCCTGAAATCTCAGCAAACATTTTTCACCCAATCTTGATGATACTTGCAGGTAATGATCAGTACACCAATCCCACTTGGCTAACCAAATTTCGTTCTTCTAGTTTTAAACCGTTCCTTTGCAGGACCGGTTTCATGTTTAGGTTTCACTCTGTTTTCTCCTATATGGATACATGTAGTTGGAACTCTAAATCAAACACGGTTTGTGCTAGCTCTTTGAAACTAGGCACAATAATGTAGTTCCAAGTTCTATCCCTTTGGTTTGTGTCCTATTGAAGTAGCCCCAAACGGAGACTGACGAGAATCACTTTCATTGAAAGGGGTTGCCAAGCTTCCAAAAAACTACGAGTTTCCTGAAATCTCAGCAAACATTTTTTCACCAATGTTGATGATACTTGCAGGTAATGATCAGTACACCAATCCCACTTGGCTCACCAAATTTCGTTCTTCCAGTTTAAACCGTTCCTTTGCGGGAACCAATTTCATGTTTAGGTTTCACTCTGTTTTCTCCTATATGGATACATGTATTTGGTACTCTAAATCAAACACGGTTTGAACTAGCACTTTGAAACTTGGCACAATAATGTAGTTCCAAGTTCTATTCCTATGGTTTGTGTCCTATTGAAGTAGCCCCAAGAAGAGACGGACGAGAATCACTTTCATTGAAAGGGGTTGCCAAGCTTTCAAAATCTAGGAGTGTTCTGAAATCTCAGCAAACATTTTTTCACCCAATGTTGATGATACTTGCAGGTAATGATCAGTACACCAATCCCACTTGGCTCACCATATTTCGTTCTTCTTGGTTAAACCGTTCCTTTCCAGTAACCGTTTTCATGTTTAGGTTTCACTCTGTTTTCTCCTGTATGGATACAGGTAGTTGGAACTCTAAATCAAACACGGTTTGTGCTAGCTCTTTGAACTTGGCACAATAATGTAGTTCCAAGTTCTATCGCTATGGTTTGTGTCCTATTGAAGTAGCCCCAAGCAGAGACTGACGAGAATCACTTTCATTAAAAGGGGTTGATAAGCTTCCAAAAAACTACGAGATTCCTGAAATCTCAGCAAACATTTTTCACCCAATCATGATGATACTTGCAGGTAATGATCAGTACACCAATCCCACTTGGCTCACCAAATTTCGTTCTTCTAGTTTAAACCGTTCCTTTGCAGGACCGGTTTCATGTTTAGGTTTCACTCTGTTTTCTCCTATATGGATACATGTAGTTGGAACTCTAAATCAAACACGGTTTGTGCTAGCTCTTTGAAACTTGGCACAATAATGTAGTTCCAAGTTATATCCCTTTGGTTTGTGTCCTATTGAAGTAGCCCCAATCAGAGACTGACGAGAATCACTTTCATTGAAAGGGGTTGCCAAGCTTCCAAAAAACTACGAGTTTCCTGAAATCTCAGCAAATATTTTTTCACCCAATGTTGATGATACTTGCAGGTAATGATCAGTACACCAATCCCACTTCGCTCACCAAATTTCTTTCTTCTTGGTTAAACCGTTCCTTTGCAGGAACCAGTTTCATGTTTAGGTTTCACTCTGTTTTCTCCTATATGGATACATGTATTTGGTACTCTAAATCAAACACGGTTTGTGCTAGCTCTTTGAAACTTGGCACAATAATGTAGTTCCAAGTTCTATTCATATGGTTTGTGTCCTATTGAAGTAGCCCCAAGCAGAGACTGACAAGAATCACTTTCATTGAAAGGGTTTGCCAAGCTTCCAAAATCTACGAGTTTCCTGAAATCTCAGCAAACATTTTTTCACCCAATGTTGATGATACTTGCAGGTAATGATCAGTACACCAATCCCACTTGGCTCACCAAATTTCGTTCTTCCAGTTTAAACCGTTCCTTTGCAGGAACCGGTTTCATGTTTAGGTTTCACTCTGTTTTCTCCTATATGGATACATGTATTTGGAACTCTAAACCAAACATGATTTGTGCTAGCTCTTTGAAACTTGGCACAATAATGTAGTTCGAAGTTCTATCGCTATGGTTTGTGTGCTATTGAAGTAGCCCCAAGCAGAGACTGACGAGAATCACTTTAATTGAAAGGGGTTGCCAAGCTTCCAAAAATCTACGAGTTTCCTGAAATCTCAGCAAATATTTTTTCACCCAATGTTGATGATACTTGCAGGTAATGATCAGTACACCAATCCCACCTGGCTCACCAAAGTTCGTACTTCTTGGTTCAACCGTTCCTTTGCAGTAACCGTTTCATGTTTAGGTTTCACTCTGTTTTCTCCTATATGGATACATGTAGTTGGAACTCTAAATCAAACACGGTTTGTCCTAGCTCTTTGAAACTTGGCACAATAATGTAGTTCCAAGTTCTTTCGCTATAGTTTGTGTCCTATTGAAGTAGCCCCAAGCAGAGCCTGACGAGAATCACTTTCATTGAAAGGGGTTGCCAAGCTTCCAAAAAACTACGAGTTTCCTGAAATCTCAGCAACCATTTTTCACCCAATCTTGATTATACTTGCAGGTAATGATCAGTACACCAATCCCATTTGGCTCACCAAATTTCGTTCTTCAAGATCAAACCGTTCCTTTGCAGGAACCGGTTTCATGTTTAGGTTTCACTCTGTTTTGTCCTATAGGGACACATGTATTTGGAACTCTAAATCAAACACGCATTGGGCTAGCTCTTTGAAACTAGGCACAATAATGAAGTTCCAAGTTCTATCCCTATGGTTTGTATCCTATTGAAGTAGCCCCAAGCAGAGATGACGAGAATCACTTTCATTGAAAGGGGTTGCCAAGCTTCCAAAATCTACGAGTGTTCTGAAATCTCAGCAAATATTTTTTCACCCAATGTTGATGATACTTGCAGGTAATGACCAGTACACCATTCCAACCTGGCTCACCAAATTTCGTTCTTCTCGGTTAAACTGTTCCTTTGCAGTAACCGTTTTCACGTTTAGGTTTCACTCTGTTTTCTCCCATATGGATACATGTATTTGGAACTTTAAATCAAACACGGTTGGTGCTAGCTCTTTGAAACTTGGCACAATAATGTAGTTCCAAGTTCTATCGCTATGGTTTGTGTGCTATTGAAGTAGCCCCAAGCAGAGACTGACGAGAATCACTTTCATTGAAAGGGGTTGCCAAGCTTCCAAAAATCTACGAGTTTCCTGAAATCTCAGCAAACATTTTTTCACCCAATGCTGATGATACTTGCAGGTAATGATCAGTACACCAATCCCACTTGGCTCACCAAATTTCGTTCTTCCAGTTTAAACCGTTCCTTTCCAGGAACCGGTTTCATGTTTAGGTTTCACTCTGTTTTCTCCTATATGGATACATGTATTTGGAACTCTAAATCTAACACGGTTTGTGCTAGCTCTTTGAAACTTGGCACAATAATGTAGTTCCAAGTTCTATCCCTATGGTTTGTGTCCTATTGGAGTAGCCCCAAGCAGAGACTGACAAGATCACTTTCATTGAAAGGGGTTGCCAAGCTTCCAAAAAACTATCAGTTTCCTGAAATCTCAGCAAACATTTTTTCACCCAATGTTGATGATACTTGCAGGTAATGATCAGTACACCAATCCCACTTGGCTCACCAAATTTCGTTCTTCTTGGTTAAACCGTTCCTTTGCAGGAACCGTTTTCATGATTAGGTTTCACTTTGTTTTCTCTTATATGGATACAGGTAGTTGGAACTCTAAATCCAACACGGTTTGTGCTAGCTCTTTGAAACTTGGCAAAATAATGTAGTTCCAAGTTTTATCGCTATGGTTTGTGTCCTATTGAAGTAGCCCCAAGCAGAGACTGACAAGATTCACTTTCATTGAAAGGGGTTGCCAAGCTTCCAAAAAACTACGAGTTTCCTGAAATCTCAGCAAACATTTTTCACCCAATCTTGATGATACTTGCAGGTAATGATCAGTACACGAATCCCACTTGGCTGACCAAATTTCGTTCTTCTAGGTTAAACCGTTCCTTTGCAGGACCGGTTTCATGTTTAGGTTTCACTCTGTTTTCTCCTATATGGATACATGTATTTGGAACTCTAAATCAAACACGGTTTGTGCTAGCTCTTTGAAACATGGCACCATAATGTAGTTCCAAGTTCTATCCCTATGGTTTGTGTCCTATTGAAGTAGCCCAAAGCAGAGACTGACGAGAATCACTTTCATTGAAAGGGTTGCCAAGCTTCCAAAAAACTACGAGTTTCCTGAAATCTCAGCAAATATTTTTTTCATCCAATGTTGATGATACTTGCAGGTAATGATCAGTACACCAATCCCACTTGGCTCACCAAATTTCGTTCTTCTAGTTTAAACCGTTCCTTTGCAGGACCGGTTTCATATTTAGGTTTCACTCTGTTTTCTTCTATATGGATACATGTAGTTGGAAAACTAAATCAAACACGGTTTGTGCTAGCTCTTTGAAACTTGGCACAATAATGTAGTTCCAAGTTTGATCGCTATGGTTTGTGTGCTATTGAAGTAGCCCCATGCAGAGACTGACGATAATCACTTTCATTGAAAGGGGTTACGAAGCTTCCAAAAAACTACGAGTTTCCTGAAATCTCAGCAAACATTTTTTCACCGAATCTTGATGATGCTTGCAAGTAATGATCAGTACACCAGTCACACCTGGCTCACCAAATTTCGTTGTTCTAGTTTCAACCGTTCCTTTGCAGTAACCGTTTTCATGTTTAGGTTTCACTCTGATTTCTCCTATATGGATACATGTATTTGGAACTCTAAATCAAACACGGTTTGTGCTAGCTCTTTGAAACTTGGCACAATAATGTAGTTCCAAGTTCTATCACTATGGTTTGTGTGTTATTGAAGTAGCCCCAAGCAGAGACTGACGAGAATCACATTCATTGAAAGGGTTTGCCAAGCTTCCAAAAAACTACGAGTTTCCTGAAATCTCAGCAAACATTTTTTCACCCAATGTTGATGATACTTGCAGGTAATGATCAGTACACCAATCCCACTTGGCTCACCAAATTTCGTTCTTCCAGTTTAAACCGTTCCTTTGCAGGACCGGTTTCATGTTTAGCTTTCACTCTGTTTTCTCTTATATGGATACAGGTAGTTGGAACTCTAAATCAAACACGGTTTGTGCTAGCTCTCTGAAACTTGGCACAATAATGTAATTCCAAGTTCTATCCCTATGGTTTGTGTACTATTGAAGTAGCCCCAAGCAGAGACTGACGAGAATCACTTTCATTAAAAGGGGTTGCCAAGCTTCCAAACAGCTACGAGTTTCCTGAAATCTCAGCAACCATTTTTTCACCCAATCTTGATGATACTTGCAGGTAATGATCAGTACACCAATCCCATTTGGCTCACCAAATTTAGTTCTTCTAGATTAAACCGTTCCTTTGCAGGAACCAGTTTCATGTTTAGGTTTCACTCTGTTTTCTCCTATATGGACACATGTATTTGGAACTCTAAATCAAACACGGTTTGGGCTAGCTCTTTGAAACTAGGCACAATAATGTAGTTCCAAGTTCTATCCCTATGGTTTGTGTCCTATTGAAGTAGCCCCAAGCAGAGATGATGAGAATCACTTTCATTGAAAGGGGTTGCCAAGCTTCCAAAATCTACGAGTGTTCTGAAATCTCAGCAAATATTTTTTCTCCCAATCTTGATGATTCTTGCAGGTAATGACCAGTACACCATTCCAACCTGGCTCACCAAATTTCGTTCTTCTCGGGTTAAACTGTTTCTTTGCAGTAACGGTTTTCATGTTTAGGTTTCACTCTGTTTTCTCCTATATGGATACATGTATTTGGAACTCTAAATCAAACACGGTTTGTGCTAGCTCTTTGAAACTTGCCACAATAATGTAGTTCCAAGTTCTATCGCTATGGTTTGTGTGCTATTGAAGTAGCCCCAAGCAGAGCCTGACGAGAATCACTTTCATTGAAAGGGGTTGCCAAGCTTCCAAAAAACTATGAGTTTCCTGAAATCTCAGCCAACATTTTTTCACCCAATGTTGATGATACTTGCAGGTAATGATCAGTACACCAATCCCACTTGGCTCACCAAATTTCGTTCTTCTTGGTTAAACCGTTCCTTTGCAGTAACCGTTTTCATGTTTAGGTTTCACTCTGTTTTCTCCTATATGGATACATGTAGTTGGAACTCTAAATCAAACACGGTTAGTGCTAGCTCTTTGAAACTTGGCAAAATAATGTAGTTCCAAGTTCTATCGCTATGGTTTGTGTGCTATTGAAGTAGCCCCAAGCAGAGACTGACGAGAATCACTTTAATTGAAAGTGGTTGCCAAGCTTCCAAAAAACTAGGAGTTTCCTGAAATCTCAGCAAACATTTTTTCACCCAATGTTGATGATACTTGCAGGTAATGATCAGTACACCAATCCCACTTGGCTCACCAAATTTCGTTCTTCTTGGTTAAACTGTTCCTTTGCAGTAACCGTTTTCATGTTTAGGTTTCACTTTGTTTTCTCCTATATGGATACAGGTAGTTGGAACTCTAAATCCAACACGGTTTGTGCTAGGCTCTTTGAAACTTGGCAAAATAATGTAGTTCCAAGTTTTATCGCTATGGTTTGTGTCCTATTGAAGTAGCCCCAAGCAGAGACTGACGAGAATCACTTTAATTGAAAGTGGTTGCCAAGCTTCCAAAAAACTAGGAGTTCCTGAAATCTCAGCAAACATTTTTCACCCAATCTTGATGATACTTGCAGGTAATGATCATTACACCAATCCCACTTGGCTCACCAAATTGCGTTCTTGCAGTTTAAACCGTTCCTTTGCAGGAACCGGTTTCATGTTTAGGTTTCACTCTGTTTTCTCCTATATGGATACATGTATTTGGAACTCTAAATCAAACACGGTTTGTGCTAGCTCTTTGAAACTTGGCACAATAATGTATTTCCAAGTTCTATCGCTATGGTTTGTGTGCTATTGAAGTAGCCCCAAGCAGAGACTGACGAGAATCACTTTCATTGAAAGGGGTTGCCAAGCTTCCAAAAAACTACGAGTTTCCTGAAATCTCGGCAAACATTTTTTCACCCAATGTTGATGATACTTGCAGGTAATGATCAGTACACCAATCCCACTTGGCTCACCAAATTTCGTTCTTCTTGGTTAAACCGTTCCTTTGCAGTAACCGTTTTTCATGTTTAGGTTTCACTCTGTTTTCTCCTATATGGATACATGTAGTTGGAACTCTAAATCAAACACGGTTAGTGCTAGCTCTTTGAAACTTGGCAAAATAATGTAGTTCCAAGTTCTATCGCTATGGTTTGTGTGCTATTGAAGTAGCCCCAAGCAGAGACTGACGAGAATCACTTTCATTAAAAGGGGTTGCCAAGCTTCCAAAAAACTACGAGTTCCTTGAAATCTCAGCAAACATTTTTTCACCCAATCTTGATGATTCTTGCAGGTAATGATCAGTACACCAATCCCACCTGGCTCACCAAATTTCGTTCTTCTCGGTTAAACCGTTCCTTTGCAGTAACCGTTTTCATGTTTAGGTTTCACTCTCTTTTCTCCTATATGGATACATGTAGTTGGAACACTAAATCAAACATGATTTTGTGCTAGCTCTTTGAAACTTGGCACAATAATGTAGTTCGAAGTTCTATCGCTATGGTTTGTGTCCTATTGAAGTAGCCCCAAGCAGAGACTGACGAGAATCACTTTCATTGAAAGGGGTTGCCAAGCTTCCAAAAATCTACGAGTTTCCTGAAATCTCAGCAAATATTTTTTCACCCAATGTTGATGATACTTGCAGGTAATGATCAGTACACCAATCCCACCTGGCTCACCAAAGTTCGTACTTCTTGGTTCAACTGTTCCTTTGCAGTAACCGTTTTCATGTTTAGGTTTCACTCTGTTTTCTCCTATATGGATACATGTAGTTGGAACTCTAAATCAAACACGGTTTGTGCTAGCTCTTTGAAACTTGGCACAATAATGTAGTTCCAAGTTCTTTCGCTATGGTTTGTGTCCTATTGAAGTAGCCCCAAGCAGAGCCTGACGAGAATCACTTTCATTGAAAGGGGTTGCCAAGCTTCCAAAAAACTACGAGTTTCCTGAAATCTCAGCAAACATTTTTTCACCCAAGGTTGATGATATCTGCAGGTAATGATCAGTACACCAATCCCACTTGGCTCACTAAATTTCGTTCTTCTTGGTTAAACCGTTCCTTTGCAGGATCGGTTTCATGTTTAGCTTTCACTCTGTTTTCTCTTATATGGATACAGGTAGTTGGAACTCTAAATCAAACACGGTTTGTGCTAGCTCTCTGAAACTTGGCACAATAATGTAATTCCAAGTTCTATCCCTATGGTTTGTGTACTATTGAAGTAGCCCCAAGCAGAGACTGACGAGAATCACTTTCATTAAAAGGGGTTGCCAAGCTTCCAAAAACTACGAGTTTCCTGAAATCTCAGCAACCATTTTTTCACCCAATCTTGATGATACTTGCAGGTAATGATCAGTACACCAATCCCATTTGGCTCACCAAATTTAGTTCTTCTAGATTAAACCGTTCCTTTGCAGGAACCGGTTTCATGTTTAGGTTTCACTCTGTTTTCTCCTATATGGACACATGTATTTGGAACTCTAAATCAAACACGGTTTGGGCTAGCTCTTTGAAACTATGCACAATAATGTAGTTCCAAGTTCTATCCCTATGGTTTGTGTCCTATTGAAGTAGCCCCAAGCAGAGATGACGAGAATCACTTTCATTGAAAGGGGTTGCCAAGCTTCCAAAATCTACGAGTGTTCTGAAATCTCAGCAAATATTTTTTCACCCAATCTTGATGATTCTTGCAGGTAATGACCAGTACACCATTCCAACCTGGCTCACCAAATTTCGTTCTTCTCGGTTAAACTGTTTCTTTGCAGTAACGGTTTTCATGTTTAGGTTTCACTCTGTTTTCTCCTATATGGATACATGTATTTGGAACTTTAAATCAAACACGGTTTGTGCTATCTCTTTGAAACTTGGCACAATAATGTAGTTCCAAGTTCTATCGCTATGGTTTGTGTGCTAGTGAAGTAGCCCCAAGCAGAGACTGACGAGAATCACTTTCATTGAAAGGGGTTGCCAAGCTTCCAAAAAAACAATGAGTTTCCTGAAATCTCAGCCAACATTTTTTCACCCAATGTTGATGATACTTGCAGGTAATGATCAGTACACCAATCCCACTTGGCTCACCAAATTTCGTTCTTCTTGGTTAAACTGTTCCTTTGCAGTAACCGTTTTCATGTTTAGGTTTCACTTTGTTTTCTCCTATATGGATACAGGTAGTTGGAACTCTAAATCCAACACGGTTTGTGCTAGCTCTTTGAAACTTGGCAAAATAATGTAGTTCCAAGTTTTATCGCTATGGTTTGTGTCCTATTGACGTAGCCCCAAGCAGAGACTGACGAGAATCACTTTAATTTAAATCGGTTGCCAAGCTTCCAAAAAACTAGGAGTTTCCTGAAATCTCAGCAAACATTTTCACCCAATCTTGATGATACTTGCAGGTAATGATCAGTACACCAATCCCACTTGGCTCACCAAATTGCGTTCTTGCAGTTTAAACCGTTCCTTTGCAGGAACCGGTTTCATGTTTAAGTTTCACTCTGTTTTCTCATATATGGATACATGTATTTGGAACTCTAAATAAAACACGGTTTGTGCTAGCTCTTTGAAACTTGGCACAATAATGTAGTTCCAAGTTCTATCGCTATGGTTTGTGTCCTATTGAAGTAGCCCCAAGCAGAGACTGACGAGAATCTCTTACATTGAAAGGGGTTGCCAAGCTTCCAAAAAACTACGAGTTTCCTGAAATCTCAGCAAACATTTTTTTCACCTAATGTTGATGATACTTGCAGGTAATGATCAGTACACCAATCCCACTTGGCTCACCAAATTTCGTTCTTCTTGTTTAAAACCGTTCCTTTGCAGTAACCGTTTTCATGTTTAGGTTTCACTCTCTTTTCTCCTATATGGATACATGTAGTTGGAACACTAAATCAAACATGGTTTGTGCTAGCTCTTTGAAACTTGGCACAATAATGTAGTTCCAAGTTCTTTCGCTATGGTTTGTGTCCTATTGAAGTAGCCCCAAGCAGAGCCTGACGAGAATCACTTTCATTGAAAGGGGTTGCCAAGGTTCCAAAAATCTACGAGTTTCCTGAAATCTCAGCAAACATTTTTTCACCCAAGGTTGATGATATCTGCAGGTAATGATCAGTACACCAATCCCACTTGGCTCACTAAATTTCGTTCTTCTTGGTTAAACCGTTCCTTTGCAGGACCGGTTTCATGTTTAGGTTTCACTCTGTTTTCTCCTATATGGATACAGGTAGTTGGAACTCTAAATCAAACACGGTTTGGGCTAGCTCTTTGAAACTAGGCACAATAATGTAGTTCCAAGTTCTATCCCTATGGTTTGTGTCCTATTGAAGTAGCCCCAGTAGAGATGACGAGAATCACTTTCATTGAAAGGGGTTGCCAAGCCTCCAAAATCTACGAGTGTTCTGAAATCTCAGCAAATATTTTTTCACCCAATCTTGATGATTCTTGCAGGTAATGACCAGTACACCATTCCAACCTGGCTCACCAAATTTCGTTCTTCTCGGTTAAACTGTTCCTTTGCAGTAACCGTTTTCATGTTTAGGTTTCACTCTTTTTCTCCTATATGGATACATGTATTTGGAACTTTAAATCAAACACGGTTTGTGCTAGCTCTTTGAAACTTGGCAAAATAATGTAGTTCCAAGTTCTATCGCTATGGTTTGTGTGCTATTGAAGTAGCCCCAAGCAGAGACTGACGAGAATCACTTTCATTGAAAGGGGTTGCCAAGCTTCCAAAAAACTACGAGTTTCCTGAAATCTCAGCAAACATTTTTTCACCCAATGTTGATGATACTTGCAGGTAATGATCATTACACCAATCCCACTTGGCTCACCAAATTTCGTTCTTCCAGTTTAAACCGTTCCTTTGCAGGAACCGGTTTCATGTTTAGGTTTCACTCTGTTTTCTCCTATATGGATACATGTATTTGGAACTCTAAATCTAACACGGTTTGTGCTAGCTCTTTGAAACTTGGCACAATAATGTAGTTCCAAGTTCTATCCCTATGGTTTGTGTCCTATTGGAGTAGCCCCAAGCAGAGACTGACAAGAATCTCTTTCATTGAAAGGGGTTGCCAAGCTTCCAAAAAACTATGAGTTTCCTGAAATCTCAGCAAACATTTTTTCACCCAATGTTGATGATACTTGCAGGTAATGATCAGTACACCAATCCCACTTGGCTCACCAAATTTCGTTCTTCTTGTTCAACCGTTCCTTTGCAGTAACCGTTTTCATGATTAGGTTTCACTTTGTTTTCTCCTATATGGATACAGGTAGTTGGAACACTAAATCAAACACGGTTTGTGCTAGCTCTTTGAAATTTGGCAAAATAATGTAGTTCCAAGTTTTAACGCTATGGTTTGTGTCCTATTGAAGTAGCCCCAAGCAGAGACTGACAAGAATCACTTTCATTGAAAGGGGTTGCCAAGCTTCCAAAAAACTACGAGTTTCCTGAAATCTCAGCAAACATTTTTTCACCCAATCTTGATGATACTTGCAGGTAATGATCAGTACACCAATCCCACTTGGCGCACCAAATTTCGTTCTTCTAGGTTAAACAGTTCCTTTGCAGGAACGGTTTCATGTTTAGGTTTCACTCTGTTTTCTCCTATATGGATACATGTATTTGGAACTCTAAATCAAACACGGTTTGTGCTAGCTCTTTGAAACGTGGCACAATAATGTAGTTCCAAGTTCTATCGCTATGGTTTGTGTGCTATTGAAGTAGCCCCAAGCAGAGCCTGACGAGAATCACTTTCATTGAAAGGGGTTGCCAAGCTTCCAAAAAACTACGAGTTTCCTGAAATCTCAGCAAACATTTTTTCACCCAATCTTGATGATACTTGCAGGTAATGATCAGTACACCAATCCCACTTGGCTCACCAAATTTCGTTCTTCTTGGTTAAACCGTTCCTTTGCAGGACCGGTTTCATGTTTAGGTTTCACTCTGTTTTCTCCTATATGGATACATGTATTTGGAACTCTAAATCAAACACGGTTTGTGGTAGCTCTTTGAAACATGGCACAATAATGTAGTTCCAAGTTCTATCCCTATGGTTTGTGTCCTATTGAAGTAGCCCAAAGCAGAGACTGACGAGAATCACTTTCATTGAAAGGGGTTGCCAAGCTTCCAAAAAACTACGAGTTTCCTGAAATCTCAGCAAACATTTTTTCACCCAATGTTGATGATACTTGCAGGTAATGATCAGTACATCAAGCCCAGTTGGCTCACCAAATTTCGTTTTTCTAGTTTAAACCGTTCCTTTGCAGGACCGGTTTCATATTTAGGTTTCACTCTGTTTTCTCCTATATGGATACATTTAGTTGGAACTCTAAATCAAACACGGTTGGTGCTAGCTCTTTGAAACTTGGCACAATAATGTAGTTCCAAGTTCTATCGCTATGGTTTGTGTGCTATTGAAGTAGCCCCAAGCAGAGACTGACGAGAATCACTTTCATTAAAAGGGGTTGCCAAGCTTCCAAAAAACTACGAGTTTCCTGAAAACTCAGCAAACATTTTTTCACCCAATCTTGATGATTCTTGCAGGTAATGATCAGTACACCAATCCCACCTGGCTCACCAAATTTCGTTCTTCTCGGTTAAACCGTTCCTTTGCAGTAACCGTTTTCATGTTTAGGTTTCACTCTCTTTTCTCCTATATGGATACATGTAGTTGGAACACTAAATCAAACATGGTTTGTGCTACCTCTTTGAAACTTGGCACAATAATGTAGTTCCAAGTTCTTTCGCTATGGTTTGTGTCCTATTGAAGTAGCCCCAAGCAGAGACTGACGAGAATCACTTTCATTGAAAGGGGTTGCCAAGCTTCCAAAAATCTACGAGTTTCCTGAAATCTCAGCAAACATTTTTTCACCCAATGTTGATGATACTTGCAGGTAATGATCAGTACACCAATCCCACCTGGATCACCAAATTTAGTAATTCTTGGTTCAACCGTTCCTTTGCAGTAACCGTTTTCATGTTTAGGTTTCACTCTGTTTTCTCCTATATGGATACATTTAGTTGGAACTCTAAATCAAACACGGTTAGTGCTAGCTCTTTGAAACTTGGCACAATAATGCAGTTCCAAGTTCTTTCGCTATGGTTTGTGTCCTATTGAAGTAGCCCCAAGCAGAGACTGACGAGAATCACTTTCATTGAAAGGGGTTGCCAAGCTTAAAAACAGCTACGAGTTTCCTGAAATCTCAGCAACCATTTTTTCACCCAATCTTGATGATACTTGCAGGTAATGATGAGAACACCAATCCCATTTGGCTCACCAAATTTCGTTCTTCTAGATTAAACCGTTCCATTGCAGGAACCGGTTTCATGTTTAGGTTTCACTCTGTTTTCTCCTATATGGACACATGTATTTGGAACTCTAAATCAAACACGGTTTGGGCTAG
Source organism: Urocitellus parryii (assembly GCF_045843805.1). Classification (NCBI taxonomy): domain Eukaryota; kingdom Metazoa; phylum Chordata; class Mammalia; order Rodentia; family Sciuridae; genus Urocitellus; species Urocitellus parryii. The sequence continues at coordinate 13,831 of NW_027552933.1, forward strand.
CTCTTTGAAACTAGGCACAATAATGTAGTTCCAAGTTCTATCCCTATGGTTTGTGTCCTATTGAAGTAGCCCCAAGCAGAGATGACGAGAATCACTTTCATTGAAAGGGGTTGCCAAGCTTCCAAAAAACTACGAGTTTCCTGAAATCTCAGCAAACATTTTTTCACCCAATGTTGATGGTACCTGCAGGTAGTGATCAGTACACCAATCCCACTTGGCTCACCAAATTTCGTTCTTCTTGGTTAAACCGTTCCTTTGCAGGAACCGTTTTCATGTTTAGGTTTCACTCTGTTTTCTCCTATATGGATACATGTAGTTGGAACTCTAAATCAAACACGGTTTGTGCTAGCTCTTTGAACCTTGGCACAATAATGTAGTTCCAAGTTCTATCGCTATGGTTTGTGTCCTATTGAAATAGCCCCAAGCAGAGATGATGAGAATCACTTTCATTGAAAGGGGTTGCCAAGCTTCCAAAATCTACGAGTGTTCTGAAATCTCAGCAAATATTTTTTCACCCAATCTTGATGATTCTTGCAGGTAATGACCAGTACACCATTCCAACCTGGCTCACCAAATTTCGTTCTTCTCGGTTAAAGTGTTTCTTTGCAGTAACCGGTTTCATGTTTAGGTTTCACTCTGTTTTCTCCTATATGGATACATGTATTTGGAACTTTAAATCAAACACGGTTTGTGCTAGCTCTTTGAAACTTGGCACAATAATGTAGTTCCAAGTTCTATCGCTATCGTTTGTGTGCTATTGAAGTAGCCCCAAGCAGAGACTGACGAGAATCACTTTCATTGAAAGGGGTTGCCAAGCTTCCAAAAAACTACGAGTTTCCTGAAATCTCAGCAAACATTTTTTCACCCAATGTTGATGATACTTGCAGGTAATGATCAGTACACCAATCCCACTTGGCTCACCAAATTTCGTTCTTCTTGGTTAAACTGTTCCTTTGCAGTAACCGTTTTCATTTTTAGGTTTCACTTTGTTTTCTCCTATATGGATACAGGTAGTTGGAACTCTAAATCCAACACAGTTTGTGCTAGCTCTTGGAAACTTGGCAAAATAATGTAGTTCCAAGTTTTATCGCTATGGTTTGTGTCCTATTGAAGTAGCCCCAAGCAGAGACTGACGAGAATCACTTTCATTGAAAGGGGTTGCCATGCTTCCAAAAAACTACGAGTTTCCTGAAATCTCAGCAAACATTTTTCACCCAATCTTGATGATACTTGCAGGTAATGATCAGTACACCAATCCCACTTGGCTCACCAAATTGCGTTCTTGCAGTTTAAACCGTTCCTTTGCAGGAACCGGTTTCATGTTTAGGTTTCACTCTGTTTTCTCCTATATGGATACATGTATTTGGAACTCTAAATCAAACACGGTTTGTGCTAGCTCTTTGAAACTTGGCACAATAATGTAGTTCCAAGTTCTATCACTATGGTTTGTGTGTTATTGAAGTAGCCCCAAGCAGAGACTGACGAAAATCACATTCATTGAAAGGGTTTGCCAAGCTTCCAAAAAACTACGAGTTTCCTGAAATCTAAGCAAACATTTTTTCACCCAATGTTGATGATACTTGCAGGTAATGATCGGTACACCAATCCCACTTGGCTAACCAAATTTCGTTCTTCCAGTTTAAACCGTTCCTTTGCAGGAACCGGTTTCATGTTTAGGTTTCACTCTGTTTTCTCCTATATGGATACATGTATTTGGAACTCTAAATCAAACACGGTTTGTGCTAGCTCTTTGAAACTTGGCACAATAATGTAGTTCCAAGTTCTATCGCTATGGTTTGTGTGCTATTGAAGTAGCCCCAAGCAGAGACTTTCGAGAATCACTTTCATTAAAAGGGGTTGCCAAGCTTCCAAAAAACTACGAGTTTCCTGAAATCTCAGCAAACATTTTTTCACCCAATCTTGATGATACTTGCAGGTAATGATCAGTACACCAATCCCACTTGGCTCACCAAATTTCGTTCTTCCAGTTTAAACCGTTCCTTTGCAGGAACCGGTTTCATGTTTAGGTTTCACTCTGTTTTCTCCTATATGGATACATGTATTTGGAACTCTAAATCAAACACGGTTTGTGCTAGCTCTTTGAAACTTGGCACAATAATGTAGTTCCAAGTTCTATCGCTATGGTTTGTGTCCTATTGAAGTAGCCCCAAGCAGAGACTGACGAGAATCACTTTCATTGAAAGGGGTTGCCAAGCTACCAAAAAACTACGAGTTTCCTGAAATCTCAGCAAACATTTTTTCACCCTATGTTGATGATACTTGCAGGTAATGATCAGTACACCAATCCCACTTGGCTCACCAAATTTCGTTCTTCTTGGTTAAACCGTTCCTTTACAGTAACCGTTTTCATGTTTAGGTTTCACTCCGTTTTCTCCTATATGGATACATTTAGTTGGAACTCTAAATCAAACACGGTTAGTGCTAGCTCTTAGAAACTTGGCACAATAATGTAGTTCCAAGTTCTATCGCTATGGTTTGTGTGCTATTGAAGTAGCCCCAAGCAGAGACTGACGAGAATCACTTTCATTAAAAGGGGTTGCCAAGCTTCCAAAAAACTACGAGTTTCCTGAAATCTCAGCAAACATTTTTTCACCCAATCGTGATGATTCTTGCAGGTAATGATCAGTACACCAATCCCACCTGGCTCACCAAATTTCTTCTTCTCGGTTAAACCGTTCCTTTGCAGTAACCGTTTTCATGTTTAGGTTTCACTCTCTTTTCTCCTATATGGATACATGTAGTTGGAACTCTAAATCAAACACGGTTTGTGCTAGCTCTTTGAAACTTGGCACAATAATGTAGTTCCAAGTTCGTTCGATATGGTTTGTGTCCTATTGAAGTAGCCCCAAGCAGAGCCTGACGAGAATCACTTTCATTGAAAGGGGTTGCCAAGCTTCCAAAAAACTACGAGTTTCCTGAAATCTCAGCAAACATTTTTTCACCCAAGGTTGATGATATCTGCAGGTAATGATCAGCACACCAATCCCACTTGGCTCACTAAATTTCGTTCTTCTTGGTTAAACCGTTCCTTTGCAGGACCGGTTTCATGTTTAGGTTTCACTCTGTTTTCTCCTATATGGATACAGGTAGTTGGAACCCTAAATCAAACACGGTTTGTGCTAGCTCTTTGAAACTTGGCACAATAATGTAATTCCAAGTTCTATCGCTGTGGTTTATGTCCTATTGAAGTAGCCCCAAGCAGAGACTGACGAGAATCATTTTCATTGAAAGGGGTTGCCAAGCTTCCAAAAAACTACGAGTTTCCTGAAATCTCAGCAAACATTTTTTCACCCAATCTTGATGATACTTGCAGGTAATGATCAGTACACCAATCCCACATGGCTCACCAAATTTCGTTCTTCTCGGTTAAACCGTTCCTTTGCAGGAACCGTTTTCATGTTTAGGTTTCACTCTGTTTTCTCCTATATGGATACATGTAGTTGGAACTGTAAATCAAACACGGTTTGTGCTAGCTCTTTGAAACTTGGCACAATAATGTAGTTCCAAGTTCTATCACTATGGTTTGTGTCCTATTGAAGTAGCCCCAAGCAGAGACTGACGAGAATCACTTTCATTGAAAGGGGTTGCCAAGGTTCAAAAAACTACGAGATTCCTGAAATCTCAGCAACCATATTTTCACCCAATCTTGATGGTACTTGCAGGTAATGATCAGTACACCAATCCCACTTGGTTCACCAAATTTCGTTGTTTTCGGTTTACCGTTCCTTTGCAGGAACCGTTTTCATGTTTAGGTTTCACTCTGTTTTCTCCTATATGGATACAAGTAGTTGGAACTGTAAATCAAACACGGTTTGTGCTAGCTCTTTGAAACTTGTCACAATAATGTAGTTCCAAGTTCTATTGCTATGGTTTGTGTCCTATTGAAGTAGCCCCAAGCAGAGACTGACGAGAATCACTTTCATTGAAAGGGGTTGCCAAGCTGCCAAAAAACTACGAGTTTCCTGAAATCTCAGCAAACATTTTTTCACCCAATCTTGATGATACTTGCAGGTAATGATCAGTACACCAATCCCACTGGGCTCACCAAATTTTGTTGTTCTCGGTTAAACCGTTCCTTTGCAGGAACCGTTTTCCTCTTTAGGTTTCACTCAGTTTTCTCCTATATGGATATATGTAATTGGAACTCTAAATCAAACACGGTTTGTGCTAGCTCTTTGAAACTTGGCACAATAATGTAGTTCCAACTTCTATCGCTATGATTTGTGTCCTATTGAAGTAGCCCCAAGCAGAGACTGACGAGAATCACTTTCATTGAAAGGGTTGCCAAGCTTCCAAAAAACTACGAGTTTCCTGAAATCTCAGCAACCTTTTTTTCACCCAATCTTGATGATACTTGCAGGTAATGATCAGTACACCAATCCCACTGGGCTCACCAAATTTCGTTCTTCTCGGTTAAACCGTTCCTTTACAGGAACCGTTTTCCTGTTTAGGTTTCACTCTGTTTTCTCCTATATGGATATATATAATTGGAACTCTAAATCAAACAGGTTTGGGCTAGCTCTTTGAAACTTGGCACAATAATGTAGTTCCAAGTTCTATCGCTATGGTTTGTGTCCTATTGAAGTAGCCCCAAGCAGAGACTGACGAGAATCACTTTCATTGAAAGGGGTTGACAAGCTTCCAAAAAACTACGAGTTTCCTGAAATCTCAGCAAACATTTTTTCACCCAATCTTGATGATACTTGCACGTAATGATCAGTACACCAATCCCACTGGGCTCACCAAATTTCGTTCTTCTCGGTTAAACCGTTCCTTTGCAGGAACCGTTTTCATGTTTAGGTTTCACTCTGTTTTCTCCTATATGTTTATATGTAGTTGGAACTCCAAATCAAACACGGTTTGTGCTAGCTCTTTGAAACTTGGCACAATAATGTAGTTCCAAGTTCTATCCCTATGATTTGTGTCCTATTGAAGTAGCCCCAAGCAGAGACTGATGACAATCACTTTCATTGAAAGGGGTTGCCAAGCTTCCAAAAAACTACGAGTTTCCTGATATCTCAGCAAACATTTTTTCACCCAATTTTGATGATACTTGCACGTAATGATCAGTACACCAATCCCACTGGGCTCACCAAATTTCGTTCTTCTCGGTTAAACCATTCCTTTGCAGGAACCGTTTTCATGTTTAGGTTTCACTCTGTTTTCTCCGATATGGATATATGTAGTTGGAACTCTAAATCAAACACGGTTTGTGCTAGCTCTTTGATACTTGGCACAATAATGTAGTTCCAAGTTCTATCGGGATGGTTTGTGTCCTATTGAAGTAGCCCCAGGCAGAGCCTGACGAGAATCACTTTCATTGAAAGGGGTTGCCAAGCTTCCAAAAATCTACGAGCTTCCTGAAATCTCAGCAAACATTTTTTCACAAAATCTTGATGATACTTGCAGGTAATGATCAGTACACCAATCCCACTTGGCTCACCAAATTTCGTTCTTCTTGGTTAAACCGTTCCTTTGCAGTAACCGTTTTCATGTTTAGGTTTCACTGTTTTCTCCTATATGGATACATTTAGTTGGAACTCTAAATCAAACACGGTTAGTGCTAGCTCTTTGAAACTTGGCACAATAATGTAGTTCCAAGTTCTATCGCTATGGTTTGTGTGCTATTGAAGTAGCCCCAAACAGAGACTGACGAGAATCACTTTCATTGAAAGGGGTTGCCAAGCTTCCAAAAAACTACGAGTTTCCTGATATCTCAGCAAACATTTTTTCACCCAATTTTGATGATACTTGCACGTAATGATCAGTACACCAATCCCACTGGGCTCACCAAATTTCGTTCTTCTCGGTTAAACCGTTCCTTTGCAGGAACCGTTTTCATGTTTAGGTTTCACTCTGTTTTCTCCGATATGGATATATGTAGTTGGAACTCTAAATCAAACACGGTTTGTGCTAGCTCTTTGAAACTTGGCACAATAATGTAGTTCCAAGTTCTTTCGCTATGGTTTGTGTCCTATTGAAATAGCCCCAAGCAGAGCCTGACGAGAATCACTTTCATTGAAAGGGGTTGCCAAGCTTCCAAAAAACTACGAGTTTCCTGAAATCTCAGCAAACATTTTTTCACCCAAGGTTGATGATATCTGCAGGTAATGATCAGCACACCAATCCCACTTGGCTCACTATATTTCGTTCTTCTTGGTTAAACCGTTCCTTTGCAGGACCGGTTTCATGTTTAGGTTTCACTCTGTTTTCTCCTATATGGATACAGGTAGTTGGAACCCTAAATCAAACACGGTTTGTGCTAGCTCTTTGAAACTTGGCACAATAATGTAATTCCAAGTTCTATCGCTGTGGTTTATGTCCTATTGAAGTAGCCCCAAGCAGAGACTGACGAGAATCACTTTCATTGAAAGGGGTTGCCAAGCTTCCAAAAAACTACGAGTTTCCTGAAATCTCAGCAAACATTGTTTCACCCAATCTTGATGATACTTGCACGTAATGATCAGTACACCAATCCCACGGGGCTCACCAAATTTCGTTCTTCTCGGTTAAACCGTTCCTTTGCAGGAACCCTTTTCATGTTTAGGTTTCACTCTGTTTTCTCCTATTTGGATACATGTAGTTGGAACTCTAAATCAAACACGGTTTGTGCTAGCTCTTTGAAACTTGGCACAATAATGTAGTTCCAAATTTTATTGCTATGGTGTGTGTCCTATTGAAGTATCCCCAAGCAGCGAATGACGAGAATCACTTTTATTGAAAGGGGTTGCCAAGCTTCCAAAAAACTACGAGTTTCCTGAAATCTCAGCAAACATTTTTTCACCCAAGGTTGATGATATCTGCAGGTAATGATCAGCACACCAATCCCACTTGGCTCACTAAATTTCGTTCTTCTTGGTTAAACCGTTCCTTTGCAGGTCCGGTTTCATGTTTAGGTTTCACTCTGTTTTCTCCTATATGGATACAGGTAGTTGGAACCCTAAATCAAACACGGTTTGTGCTAGCTCTTTGAAACTTGGCACAATAATGTAATTCCAAGTTCTATCGCTCTGGTTTATGTCCTATTGAAGTAGCCCCAAGCAGAGACTGACGAGAATCACTTTCATTGAAAGGGGTTGCCAAGCTTCCAAAAAACTACGAGTTTCCTGAAATCTCAGCAAACATTTTTTCACCCAATCTTCATGATACTTGCACGTAATGATCAGTACACCAATCCCACTTGGCTCACCAAATTTCGTTCTTCTCGGTTAAACCGTTCCTTTGCAGGAACCCTTTTCATGTTTAGGTTTCACTCTGTTTTCTCCTATTTGGATACATGTAGTTGGAACTCTAAATCAAACACGGTTTGTGCTAGCTCTTTGAAACTTGGCACAATAATGTAGTTCCAAGTTCTATCGCTATGGTTTGTGTCGTATTGAAGTATCCCCAAGCAGCGAATGACGAGAATCACTTTTATTGAAAGGGGTTGCCAAGCTTCCAAAAAACTACGAGTTTCCTGAAATCTCAGCAAACCTTTTTTCACCCAATCTTGATGATACTTGCAGGTAATGATCAGTACACCAATCCAACTTGGCTCACCAAATTTCGTTCTTCTCGGTTAAACCGTTCCTTTGCAGGAACCGTTTTCATGTTTATGTTTCACTCTGTTTTCTCCTATATGTTTATATGTAGTTGGAACTCTAAATCAAACACGGTTTGTGCTAGCTCTTTGAAACTTGGCATAATAATGTAGTTCCAAGTTCTATCGCTATGGTTTGTGTCCTATTGAAGTAGCCTCAAGCAGAGACTGACGAGAATCACTTTCATTGAAAGGGGTTGCCAAGCCTCCAAAAAACTACGAGTTTCCTGAAATCTCAGCAAACATTTTTCACCCAATCTTGATGATACTTGCAGGTAATGATCAGTACACCAATCCCACTGGGCTCACCAAATTTCGTTCTTCTTGGTTAAACCGTTCATTTGTAGGAACCGTTTTCATGTTTAGGTTTCACTCTGTTTTCTCCTATATGGATACATGTAGTTGGAACTCTATATCAAACACGGTTTGTGCTAGCTCTTTGACACATGGCACAATAATGTAGTTCCAAGTTCTATCGCTATGGTTTGTGTCCTATTGAAGTATCCCCAAGCAGAGACTGACGAAAATCACTTTCATTGAAAGGGGTTGCCAAGCTTCCAAAAAACTACGAATTTCCTGAAATCTCAGCAAACATTTTTTCAGACAATCTTGATGATACTTGCAGGTAATGATCCGTACACCAATCCCACTGGGCTCACCAAATTTCGTTCTTCTCGGTTAAACCGTTCCTTTGCAGGAACCGTTTTCATGTTTAGGTTTCACTCTGTTTTCTCCGATATGGATATATGTAGTTGGAACTCTAAATCAAACACGGTTTGTGCTAGCTCTTTGAAACTTGGCACAATAATGTAGTTCCAAGTTCTATCGCGATGGTTTGTGTCCTATTGAAGTAGCCCCAAGCAGAGACTGACGAGAATCACTTTCATTGAAAGGGTTTGCCAAGCTTCCAAAAATCTACGAGTTTCCTGAAATCTCAGCAAACATTTTTTCACCCAATCGTGATGATTCTTGCAGGTAATGATAAGTACACCAATCCCACCTGGCTCACCAAATTTCGTTCTTCTAGGTTAAACCGTTTCTTTGCAGTAACCGTTTTCATGTTTAGGTTTCACTCTCTTTTCTCCTATATGGATACATGTAGTTGGAACTCTAAATCAAACACGGTTTGTGCTAGCTCTTTGAAACTTGGCACAATAAAATAGTTCCAAGTTCTTTCGCTATGGTTTGTGTCCTATTGAAGTAGCCCCAAGCAGAGCCTGACGAGAATCACTTTCATTGAAAGGGGTTGCCAAGCTTCCAAAAAACTACGAGTTTCCTGAAATCTCAGCAAACTTTTTTTCACCCAAGGTTGATGATATCTGCAGGTAATGATCAGCACACCAATCCCACTTGGCTCACTAAATTTCGTTCTTCTTGGTTAAACCGTTCCTTTGCAGGACCGGTTTCATGTTTAGGTTTCACTCTGTTTTCTCCTATATGGATACAGGTAGTTGGAACCCTAAATCAAACACGGTTTGTGCTAGCTCTTTGAAACTTGGCACAATAATGTAATTCCAAGTTCTATCGCTGTGGTTTATGTCCTATTGAAGTAGCCCCAAGCAGAGACTGACGAGAATCACTTTCATTGAAAGGGGTTGCCAAGCTTCCAAAAAACTACGAGTTTCCTGAAATCTCAGCAAACATTTTTTCACCCAATCTTGATGATACTTGCACGTAATGATCAGTACACCAATCCCACGGGGCTCACCAAATTTCGTTCTTCTCGGTTAAACCGTTCCGTTGCAGGAACCGTTTTCATGTTTAGGTTTCACTCTGTTTTCTCCTATATGTTTATATGTAGTTGGAACTCTAAATCAAACACGGTTTGTGCTAGCTCTTTGAAACTTGGCACAATAATGTAGTTCCAAATTCTATCGCTATGGTGTGTGTCCTATTGAAGTATCCCCAAGCAGCGAATGACGAGAATCACTTTTATTGAAAGGAGTTGCCAAGCTTCCAAAAAAACTACGAGTTTCCTGAAATCTCAGCAAACCTTTTTTCACCCAATCTTGATGATACTTGCAGGTAATGATCAGTACACCAATCCCACATGGCTCACCAAATTTCGTTCTTCTCGGTTTAAACCGTTCCGTTGCAGGAACCGTTTTCATGTTTAGGTTTCACTCTGTTTTCTCCTATATGTTTATATGTAGTTGGAACTCTAAATCAAACACGGTTTGTGCTAGCTCTTTGAAACTTGGCACAATAATGTAGTTCCAAGTTCTATCGGGATGGTTTGTGTCCTATTGAAGTAGCCCCAGGCAGAGCCTGACGAGAATCACTTTCATTGAAAGGGGTTGCCAAGCTTCCAAAAATCTACGAGCTTCCTGAAATCTCAGCAAACATTTTTTCACAAAATCTTGATGATACTTGCAGGTAATGATCAGTACACCAATCCCACTTGGCTCACCAAATTTCGTTCTTCTTGGTTAAACCGTTCCTTTGCAGTAACCGTTTTCATGTTTAGGTTTCACTGTTTTCTCCTATATGGATACATTTAGTTGGAACTCTAAATCAAACACGGTTAGTGCTAGCTCTTTGAAACTTGGCACAATAATGTAGTTCCAAGTTCTATCGCTATGGTTTGTGTGCTATTGAAGTAGCCCCAAACAGAGACTGACGAGAATCACTTTCATTGAAAGGGGTTGCCAAGCTTCCAAAAAACTACGAGTTTCCTGATATCTCAGCAAACATTTTTTCACCCAATTTTGATGATACTTGCACGTAATGATCAGTACACCATTCCCACTGGGCTCACCAAATTTCGTTCTTCTCGGTTAAACCGTTCCTTTGCAGGAACCGTTTTCATGTTTAGGTTTCACTCTGTTTTCTCCGATATGGATATATGTAGTTGGAACTCTAAATCAAACACGGTTTGTGCTAGCTCTTTGAAACTTGGCACAATAATGTAGTTCCAAGTTCTTTCGCTATGGTTTGTGTCCTATTGAAATAGCCCCAAGCAGAGCCTGACGAGAATCACTTTCATTGAAAGGGGTTGCCAAGCTTCCAAAAAAACTACGAGTTTCCTGAAATCTCAGCAAACATTTTTTCACCCAAGGTTGATGATATCTGCAGGTAATGATCAGCACACCAATCCCACTTGGCTCACTATATTTCGTTCTTCTTGGTTAAACCGTTCCTTTGCAGGACCGGTTTCATGTTTAGGTTTCACTCTGTTTTCTCCTATATGGATACAGGTAGTTGGAACCCTAAATCAAACACGTTTGTGCTAGCTCTTTGAAACTTGGCACAATAATGTAATTCCAAGTTCGATCGCTGTGGTTTATGTCCTATTGAAGTAGCCCCAAGCAGAGACTGACGAGAATCACTTTCATTGAAAGGGGTTGCCAAGCTTCCAAAAAACTACGAGTTTCCTGAAATCTCAGCAAACATTGTTTCACCCAATCTTGATGATACTTGCACGTAATGATCAGTACACCAATCCCACGGGGCTCACCAAATTTCGTTTTTCTCGGTTAAACCGTTCCTTTGCAGGAACCCTTTTCATGTTTAGGTTTCACTCTGTTTTCTCCTATTTGGATACATGTAGTTGGAACTCTAAATCAAACACGGTTTGTGCTAGCTCTTTGAAACTTGGCACAATAATGTAGTTCCAAATTTTATTGCTATGGTGTGTGTCCTATTGAAGTATCCCCAAGCAGCGAATGACGAGAATCACTTTTATTGAAAGGGGTTGCCAAGCTTCCAAAAAACTACGAGTTTCCTGAAATCTCAGCAAACATTTTTTCACCCAAGGTTGATGATATCTGCAGGTAATGATCAGCACACCAATCCCACTTGGCTCACTAAATTTCGTTCTTCTTGGTTAAACCGTTCCTTTGCAGGTCCGGTTTCATGTTTAGGTTTCACTCTGTTTTCTCCTATATGGATACAGGTAGTTGGAACCCTAAATCAAACACGGTTTGTGCTAGCTCTTTGAAACTTGGCACAATAATGTAATTCCAAGTTCTATCGCTCTGGTTTATGTCCTATTGAAGTAGCCCCAAGCAGAGACTGACGAGAATCACTTTCACTGAAAGGGGTTGCCAAGCTTCCAAAAAACTACGAGTTTCCTGAAATCTCAGCAAACATTTTTTCACCCAATCTTCATGATACTTGCACGTAATGATCAGTACACCAATCCCACTTGGCTCACCAAATTTCGTTCTTCTCGGTTAAACCGTTCCTTTGCAGGAACCCTTTTCATGTTTAGGTTTCACTCTGTTTTCTCCTATTTGGATACATGTAGTTGGAACTCTAAATCAAACACGGTTTGTGCTAGCTCTTTGAAACTTGGCACAATAATGTAGTTCCAAGTTCTATCGCTATGGTTTGTGTCCTATTGAAGTAGCCCCAAGCAGAGATAGACGAGAATCACTTTCATTGTAAGGGGTTGCCAAACTTCCAAAAAACTACGAGTTTCCTGAAATCTCAGCAAACATTTTTTCAACCCAATCTTGATGATACTTGCAGGTAATGACCAGTACACCAATGCCACTGGGCTCACCAAATTTCGTTCCTCTCGGTTAAACCATTCCTTTGCAGGAACCGTTTTCATGTTTAGGTTTCACTCTGTTTTCTCCTATATGGATATATGTAGTTGGAACTCTAAATCAAACACGGTTTGTGCTAGCTCTTTGAAACTGGCACAATAATGTAGTTCCAAGTTCTATCGCTATGGTTTGTGTCCTATTGAAGTAGCCCCAAGCAGAGACTGACGAGAATCACTTTCATTGAAAGGGGTTGCCAAGCTTCCAAAAAACTACGAGATTCCTGAAATCTCAGCAACCATATTTTCACCCAATCTTGATGGTACTTGAAGGTAATGATCAGTACACCAATCCCACTTGGTTCACCAAATTTCGTTGTTTTCGGTTTACCGTTCCTTTGCAGGAACCGTTTTCATGTTTAGGTTTCACTCTGTTTTCTCCTATATGGATACATGTAGTTGGAACTGTAAATCAAACACGGTTTGTGCTAGCTCTTTGACACTTGGCACAATAATGTAGTTCCAAATTCTATCGCTATGGTGTGTGTCGTATTGAAGTATCCCCAAGCAGCGAATGACGAGAATCACTTTTATTGAAAGGGGTTGCCAAGCTTCCAAAAAACTACGAGTTTCCTGAAATCTCAGCAAACCTTTTTTCACCCAATCTTGATGATACTTGCAGGTAATGATCAGTACACCAATCCAACTTGGCTCACCAAATTTCGTTCTTCTCGGTTAAACCGTTCCTTTGCAGGAACCGTTTTCATGTTTATGTTTCACTCTGTTTTCTCCTATATGTTTATATGTAGTTGGAACTCTAAATCAAACACGGTTTGTGCTAGCTCTTTGAAACTTGGCATAATAATGTAGTTCCAAGTTCTATCGCTATGGTTTGTGTCCTATTGAAGTAGCCTCAAGCAGAGACTGACGAGAATCACTTTCATTGAAAGGGGTTGCCAAGCCTCCAAAAAACTACGAGTTTCCTGAAATCTCAGCAAACATTTTTCACCCAATCTTGATGATACTTGCAGGTAATGATCAGTACACCAATCCCACTGGGCTCACCAAATTTCGTTCTTCTTGGTTAAACCGTTCATTTGTAGGAACCGTTTTCATGTTTAGGTTTCACTCTGTTTTCTCCTATATGGATACATGTAGTTGGAACTCTATATCAAACACGGTTTGTGCTAGCTCTTTGACACATGGCACAATAATGTAGTTCCAAGTTCTATCGCTATGGTTTGTGTCCTATGAAGTATCCCCAAGCAGAGACTGATGAAAATCACTTTCGTTGAAAGGGGTTGCCAAGCTTCCAAAAAACTACGAATTTCCTGAAATCTCAGCAAACATTTTTTCAGACAATCTTGATGATACTTGCAGGTAATGATCCGTACACCAATCCCACTGGGCTCACCAAATTTCGTTCTTCTCGGTTAAACCGTTCCTTTGCAGGAACCGTTTTCATGTTTAGGTTTCACTCTGTTTTCTCCGATATGGATATATGTAGTTGGAACTCTAAATCAAACACGGTTTGTGCTAGCTCTTTGAAACTTGGCACAATAATGTAGTTCCAAGTTCTATCGCGATGGTTTGTGTCCTATTGAAGTAGCCCCAAGCAGAGACTGACGAGAATCACTTTCATTGAAAGGGGTTGCCAAGCTTCCAAAAATCTACGAGTTTCCTGAAATCTCAGCAAACATTTTTTCACCCAATCATGATGATTCTTGCAGGTAATGATAAGTACACCAATCCCACCTGGCTCACCAAATTTCGTTCTTCTAGGTTAAACCGTTTCTTTGCAGTAACCGTTTTCATGTTTAGGTTTCACTCTCTTTTCTCCTATATTGATACATGTAGTTGGAACTCTAAATCAAACACGGTTTGTGCTAGCTCTTTGAAACTTGGCACAATAAAGTAGTTCCAAGTTCTTTCGCTATGGTTTGTGTCCTATTGAAGTAGCCCCAAGCAGAGCCTGACGAGAATCACTTTCATTGAAAGGGGTTGCCAAGCTTCCAAAAAACTACGAGTTTCCTGAAATCTCAGCAAACTTTTTTTCACCCAAGGTTGATGATATCTGCAGGTAATGATCAGCACACCAATCCCACTTGGCTCACTAAATTTCGTTCTTCTTGGTTAAACCGTTCCTTTGCAGGACCGGTTTCATGTTTAGGTTTCACTCTGTTTTCTCCTATATGGATACAGGTAGTTGGAACCCTAAATCAAACACGGTTTGTGCTAGCTCTTTGAAACTTGGCACAATAATGTAATTCCACGTTCTATCGCTGTGGTTTATGTCCTATTGAAGTAGCCCCAAGCAGAGACTGACGAGAATCACTTTCATTGAAAGGGGTTGCCAAGCTTCCAAAAAACTACGAGTTTCCTGAAATCTCAGCAAACATTTTTTCACCCAATCTTGATGATACTTGCACGTAATGATCAGTACACCAATCCCACGGGGCTCACCAAATTTCGTTCTTCTCGGTTAAACCGTTCCGTTGCAGGAACCGTTTTCATGTTTAGGTTTCACTCTGTTTTCTCCTATATGTTTATATGTAGTTGGAACTCTAAATCAAACACGCTTTGTGCTAGCTCTTTGAAACTTGGCACAATAATGTAGTTCCAAATTCCTATCGCTATGGTGTGTGTCCTATTGAAGTATCCCCAAGGCAGCGAATGACGAGAATCACTTTTATTGAAAGGAGTTGCCAAGCTTCCAAAAAACTACGAGTTTCCTGAAATCTCAGCAAACCTTTTTTCACCCAATCTTGATGATACTTGCAGGTAATGATCAGTACACCAATCCCACATGGCTCACCAAATTTCGTTCTTCTCGGTTAAACCGTTCCGTTGCAGGAACCGTTTTCATGTTTAGGTTTCACTCTGTTTTCTCCTATATGTTTATATGTAGTTGGAACTCTAAATCAAACACGGTTTGTGCTAGCTCTTTGAAACTTGGCACAATAATGTAGTTCCAAGTTCTATCACTATGGTTTGTGTCCTATTGAAGTAGCCCCAAGCAGAGACTGACGAAAATCACTTTCATTGAAAGGGGTTGACAAGCTTCCAAAAAACTACGAGATTCCTGAAATCTCAGCAACCATATTTTCACCCAATCTTGATGATACTTGCAGGTATTGATCCGTACACCAATCCTACTGGGCTCACAAAATTTCGTGCTTCTCGGTTAAACCGTTCCTTTACAGGAACCGTTTTCCTGTTTAGGTTTCACTGTGTTTTCTCCTATATGGATATATATAATTGGAACTCTAAATCAAACCGGTTTGGGCTAGCTCTTTGATACTTGGCACAATAATGTAGTTCCAAGTTCTATCGCTATGGTTTGTGTCCTATTGAAGTAGGGCCAAGCAGAGACTGACGAGAATCACTTTCATTGAAAGGGGTTGCCAAGCTTCCGAAAAACTACGAATTTCCTGAAATCTCAGCAAACATTTTTTCACCCAATCTTGATGATACTTGCAGGTAATGATCCGTATACCAATCCCACTTGGCTGACCAAATTTCGTTCTTCTCGGTTAAACCGTACCTATGCAGGAACCGTTTCCATGTTTAGGTTTCACTCTGTTTTCTCCTATATGGATAAATGTAGTTGGAACTCCAAATCAAACACGGTTTGTGCTAGCTCTTTGAAACTTGGCACAATAATGTAGTTCCAAGTTCTATCCCTATGATTTGTGTCCTATTGAAGTAGCCCCAAGCAGAGACTGATGACAATCACTTTCATTGAAAGGGGTTGCCAAGCTTCCAAAAAACTACGAATTTCCTGAAATCTCAGCAAACATTTTTTCAGACAATCTTGATGATACTTGCAGGTAATGATCCGTACACCAATCCCACTGGGCTCACCAAATTTCGTTCTTCTCGGTTAAACCGTTCCTTTGCAGGAACCGTTTTCATGTTTAGGTTTCACTCTGTTTTCTCCGATATGGATATATGTAGTTGGAACTCTAAATCAAACACGGTTTGTGCTAGCTCTTTGAAACTTGGCACAATAATGTAGTTCCAAGTTCTATCGCGATGGTTTGTGTCCTATTGAAGTAGCCCCAAGCAGAGACTGACGAGAATCACTTTCATTGAAAGGGGTTGCCAAGCTTCCAAAAATCTACGAGCTTCCTGAAATCTCAGCAAACATTTTTTCACCCAATCTTGATGATACTTGCAGGTAATGATCAGTACACCAATCCCACTTGGCTCACCAAATTTTGTTCTTCTTGGTTAAACCGTTCCTTTGCAGTAACCGTTTTCATGTTTAGGTTTCACTCTGTTTTCTCCTATATGGATACATTTAGTTGGAACTCTAAATCAAACACGGTTAGTGCTAGCTCTTTGAAACTTGGCACAATAATGTAGTTCCAAGTTCTATCGCTATGATTTGTGTGCTATTTAAGTAGCCCCAAGCAGAGACTGACGAGAATCACTTTCATTAAAAGGGGTTGCCAAGCTTCCAAAAAACTACGAGTTTCCTGAAATCTCAGCAAACATTTTTTCACCCAATCGTGATGATTCTTGCAGGTAATGATAAGTACACCAATCCCACCTGGCTCACCAAATTTCGTTCTTCTAGGTTAAACCGTTTCTTTGCAGTAACCGTTTTCATGTTTAGGTTTCACTCTCTTTTCTCCTATATGGATACATGTAGTTGGAACTCTAAATCAAACACGGTTTGTGCTAGCTCTTTGAAACTTGGCACAATAAAGTAGTTCCAAGTTCTTTCGCTATGGTTTGTGTCCTATTGAAGTAGCCCCAAGCAGAGCCTGACGAGAATCACTTTCATTGAAAGGGGTTGCCAAGCTTCCAAAAAACTACGAGTTTCCTGAAATCTCAGCAAACTTTTTTTCACCCAAGGTTGATGATATCTGCAGGTAATGATCAGCACACCAATCCCACTTGGCTCACTAAATTTCGTTCTTCTTGGTTAAACCGTTCCTTTGCAGGACCGGTTTCATATTTAGGTTTCACTCTGTTTTCTCCTATATGGATACAGGTAGTTGGAACCCTAAATCAAACACGGTTTGTGCTAGCTCTTTGAAACTTGGCACAATAATGTAATTCCAAGTTCTATCGCTGTGGTTTATGTCCTATTGAAGTAGCCCCAAGCAGAGACTGACGAGAATCACTTTCATTGAAAGGGGTTGCCAAGCTTCCAAAAAACTACGAGTTTCCTGAAATCTCAGCAAACATTTTTTCACCCAATCTTGATGATACTTGCACGTAATGATCAGTACACCAATCCCACGGGGCTCACCAAATTTCGTTCTTCTCGGTTAAACCGTTCCGTTGCAGGAACCGTTTTCATGTTTAGGTTTCACTCTGTTTTCTCCTATATGTTTATATGTAGTTGGAACTCTAAATCAAACACGGTTTGTGCTAGCTCTTTGAAACTTGGCACAATAATGTAGTTCCAAATTCTATCGCTATGGTGTGTGTCCTATTGAAGTATCCCCATGCAGCGAATGACGAGAATCACTTTTATTGAAAGGAGTTGCCAAGCTTCCAAAAAACTACGAGTTTCCTGAAATCTCAGCAAACCTTTTTTCACCCAATCTTGATGATACTTGCAGGTAATGATCAGTACACCAATCCCACATGGCTCACCAAATTTCGTTCTTCTCGGTTAAACCGTTCGTTGCAGGAACCGTTTTCATGTTTAGGTTTCACTCTGTTTTCTCCTATATGTTTATATGTAGTTGGGAACTCTAAATCAAACACGGTTTGTGCTAGCTCTTTGAAACTTGGCACAATAATGTAGTTCCAAGTTCTATCACTATGGTTTGTGTCCTATTGAAGTAGCCCCAAGCAGAGACTGACGAAAATCACTTTCATTGAAAGGGGTTGACAAGCTTCCAAAAAACTACGAGATTCCTGAAATCTCAGCAACCATATTTTCACCCAATCTTGATGATACTTGCAGGTATTGATCCGTACACCAATCCTACTGGGCTCACAAAATTTCGTGCTTCTCGGTTAAACCGTTCCTTTACAGGAACCGTTTTCCTGTTTAGGTTTCACTGTGTTTTCTCCTATATGGATATATATAATTGGAACTCTAAATCAAACCGGTTTGGGCTAGCTCTTTGATACTTTTCACAATAATGTAGTTCCAAGTTCTATCGCTATGGTTTGTGTCCTATTGAAGTAGGGCCAAGCAGAGACTGACGAGAATCACTTTCATTGAAAGGGGTTGCCAAGCTTCCGAAAAACTACGAATTTCCTGAAATCTCAGCAAACATTTTTTCAAACAATCTTGATGATACTTGCAGGTAATGATCCGTATACCAATCCCACTTGGCTGACCAAATTTCGTTCTTCTCGGTTAAACCGTACCTATGCAGGAACCGTTTCCATGTTTAGGTTTCACTCTGTTTTCTCCTATATGGATAAATGTAGTTGGAACTCCAAATCAAACACGGTTTGTGCTAGCTCTTTGAAACTTGGCACAATAATGTAGTTCCAAGTTCTATCCCTATGATTTGTGTCCTATTGAAGTAGCCCCAAGCAGAGACTGATGACAATCACTTTCATTGAAAGGGGTTGCCAAGCTTCCAAAAAACTACGAGTTTCCTGATATCTCAGCAAACATTTTTTCACCCAATTTTGATGATACTTGCACGTAATGATCAGTACACCAATCCCACTGGGCTCACCAAATTTCGTTCTTCTCGGTTAAACCGTTCCTTTGCAGTAACCGTTTTCATGTTTAGGTTTCACTCTGTTTTCTCCGATATGGATATATGTAGTTGGAACTCTAAATCAAACACGGTTTGTGCTAGCTCTTTGAAACTTGGCACAATAATGTAATTCCAAGTTCTTTCGCTATGGTTTGTGTCCTATTGAAATAGCCCCAAGCAGAGCCTGACGAGAATCACTTTCATTGAAAGGGGTTGCCAAGCTTCCAAAAAACTACGAGTTTCCTGAAATCTCAGCAAACATTTTTTCACCCAAGGTTGATGATATCTGCAGGTAATGATCAGCAAACCAATCCCACTTGGCTCACTATATTTCGTTCTTCTTGGTTAAACCGTTCCTTTGCAGACCGGTTTCATGTTTAGGTTTCACTCTGTTTTCTCCTATATGGATACAGGTAGTTGGAACCCTAAATCAAACACGGTTTGTGCTAGCTCTTTGAAACTTGGCACAATAATGTAATTCCAAGTTCTATCGCTGTGGTTTATGTCCTATTGAAGTAGCCCCAAGCAGAGACTGACGAGAATCACTTTCATTGAAAGGGGTTGCCAAGCTTCCAAAAAACTACGAGTTTCCTGAAATCTCAGCAAACATTGTTTCACCAAATCTTGATGATACTTGCACGTAATGATCAGTACACCAATCCCACGGGGCTCACCAAATTTCGTTCTTCTCGGTTAAACCGTTCCTTTGCAGGAACCCTTTTCATGTTTAGGTTTCACTCTGTTTTCTCCTATTTGGATACATGTAGTTGGAACTCTAAATCAAACACGGTTTGTGCTAGCTCTTTGAAACTTGGCACAATAATGTAGTTCCAAATTCTATTGCTATGGTGTGTGTCCTATTGAAGTATCCCCAAGCAGCGAATGACGAGAATCACTTTTATTGAAAGGGGTTGCCAAGCTTCCAAAAAACTACGAGTTTCCTGAAATCTCAGCAAACCTTTTTTCACCCAATCTTGATGATACTTGCAGGTAATGATCAGTACACCAATCCCACATGGCTCACCAAATTTCGTTCTTCTCGGTTAAACCGTTCCTTTGCAGGAACCGTTTTCATGTTTAGGTTTCACTCTGTTTTCTCCTATATGTTTATATGTAGTTGGAACTCTAAATCAAACACGGTTTGTGCTAGCTCTTTGAAACTTGGCACAATAATGTAGTTGCAAGTTCTATCACTATGGTTTGTGTCCTATTGAAGTAGCCCCAAGCAGAGACTGACGAAAATCACTTTCATTGAAAGGGGTTGACAAGCATCCAAAAAACTACGAGATTCCTGAAATCTCAGCAACCATATTTTCACCCCAATCTTGATGATACTTGCAGGTATTGATCCGTACACCAATCCCACTGGGCTCACCAAATTTCGTGCTTCTCGGTTAAACCGTTCCTTTACGGGAACCGTTTTCCTGTTTAGGTTTCACTGTGTGTTCTCCTATATGGATATATATAATTGGAACTCTAAATCAAACCGGTTTGGGCTAGCTCTTTGAATACTTGGCACAATAATGTAGTTCCAAGTTCTATCGCTATGGTTTGGTCCTATTGAAGTAGGGCCAAGCAGAGACTGACGAGAATTCACTTTCATTGAAAGGGGTTGCCAAGCTTCCAAAAAACTACGAATTTCCTGAAATCTCAGCAAACATTTTTTCAAACAATCTTGATGATACTTGCAGGTAATGATCCGTACACCAATCCCACTTGGCTGACCAAATTTCGTTCTTCTCGGTTAAACCGTACCTATGCAGGAACCGTTTTCATGTTTAGGTTTCACTCTGTTTTCTCCTATATGGATAAATGTAGTTGGAACTCCAAATCAAACACGGTTTGTGCTAGCTCTTTGAATCTTGGCACAATAATGTAGTTCCAAGTTCTATCCCTATGATTTGTGTCCTATTGAAGTAGCCCCAAGCAGAGACTGATGACAATCACTTTCATTGAAAGGGTTGCCAAGCTTCCAAAAACTACGAGTTTCCTGATATCTCAGCAAACATTTTTTCACCCAATTTTGATGATACTTGCACGTAATGATCAGTACACCAATCCCACTGGGCTCACCAAATTTCGTTCTTCTCGGTTAAACCGTTCCTTTGCAGGAACCGTTTTCATGTTTAGGTTTCACTCTGTTTACTCCGATATGGATATATGTAGTTGGAACTCTAAATCAAACACGGTTTGTGCTAGCTCTTTGAAACTTGGCACAATAATGTAGTTCCAAGTTCTATCGCGATGGTTTGTGTCCTATTGAAGTAGCCCCAAGCAGAGACTGACGAGAATCACTTTCATTGAAAGGGGTTGCCAAGCTTCCAAAAATCTACGAGCTTCCTGAAATCTCAGCAAACATTTTTTCACCCAATCTTGATGATACTTGCAGGTAATGATCAGTACACCAATCCCACTTGGCTCACCAAATTTCGCTCTTCTTGGTTAAACCGTTCCTTTGCAGTAACCGTTTTCATGTTTAGGTTTCACTCTGTTTTCTCCTATATGGATACATTTAGTTGGAACTCTAAATCAAACACGGTTAGTGCTAGCTCTTTGAAACTTGGCACAATAATGTAGTTCCAAGTTCTATCGCTATGGTTTGTGTGCTATTTAAATAGCCCCAAGCAGAGACTGACGAGAATCACTTTCATTAAAAGGGGTTGCCAAGCTTCCAAAAAACTACGAGTTTCCTGAAATCTCAGCAAACATTTTTTCACCCAATCGTGATGATTCTTGCAGGTAATGATAAGTACACCAATCCCACCTGGCTCACCAAATTTCGTTCTTCTCGGTTAAACCGTTCCTTTGCAGGAACCGTTTTCATGTTTAGGTTTCACTCTCTTTTCTCCTATATGGATACATGTAGTTGGAACTCTAAATCAAACACGGTTTGTGCTAGCTCTTTGAAACTTGGCACAATAATGTAGTTCCAAGTTCTTTCGCTATGGTTTGTGTCCTATTGAAATAGCCCCAAGCAGAGCCTGACGAGAATCACTTTCATTGAAAGGGGTTGCCAAGCTTCCAAAAAACTACGAGTTTCCTGAAATCTCAGCAAACATTTTTCACCCAAGGTTGATGATATCTGCAGGTAATGATCAGCACACCAATCCCACTTGGCTCACTAAATTTCGTTCTTCTTGGTTAAACCGTTCCTTTGCAGGACCGGTTTCATGGTTAGGTTTCACTCTGTTTTCTCCTATATGGATACAGGTAGTTGGAACCCTAAATCAAACACGGTTTGTGCTAGCTCTTTGAAACTTGGCAAAATAATGTAGTTCCAAGTTCTATCGCTATGGTTTGTGTCCTATTGAAGTAGCCACAAGCAGAGACTGACGAGAATCACTTTCATTGAAAGGGGTTGCTAAGCTTCCAAAAAACTAAGAGTTTCCTGAAATCTCAGGAACCATTTTTTCACCCAATCTTGATGATAGTTGCAGGTAATGTTCAGTACCCCAATCCCACTTGGCTCACCAAATTTCGTTCTTCTAGTTTAACCCGTTCTTTGCAGGAACCGGTTTCATGTTTAGGTTACACTCTGTTTTCTCCTATATGGATACATGTAGTTGGAACTCTAAATCAAACACTTTTTGTGCTAGCTCTTTGAAACTTGGCAAAATAATGTAGTTCCAAGTTCTATCGCTATGGTTTGTGTCTATTGAAGTAGCCCCAAGCAGAGACTGACGAGAATCACTTTCATTGAAAGGGGTTGCGAAGCTTCCAAAATCTACGAGTGTTCTGAAATCTCAGCAAACATTTTTTCACCCAATCTTGATGATACTTGCAGGTAATGATCAGTACACCAATCCCACCTGGATCACCAAATTTCGTTCTTCTAGGTTAAACCGTTCCTTTGCAGTAACAGTTTTCATGTTTAGGTTTCACTCTCTTTTCTCCTATATGGATACATGTAGTTGGAACTCTAAATCAAACAAGGTTTGTGCTAGCTCTTTGAAACTTGGCACAATAATGTAGTTCCAAGATCTATCGCTATGGTTTGTGTCCTATTGAAGTAGCCCCAAGCAGAGACTGAGGAGAATCACTTTCATTGAAAGGGGTTGCTAAGCTTCCAAAAAACTACGAGTTTCCTGAAATCTCAGCAACCATTTTTTCACCCAATCTTAATGATAGTTGCAGGTAATGTTCAGTACACCAATCCCACTTGGCTCACCAAATTTCGTTCTTCTAGGTTAAACCGTTCCTTTGCAGTAACCGTTTTCATGTTTAGGTTACACTCTGTTTTCTCCTATATGGATACATGTAGTTGCAACTCTGAATCAAACACGGTTTGTGCTAGCTCTTTGAAACTTGGCACAATAATGTAGTTCCAAGTTCTATCCCTATGGTTTGTGTCCTATTGAAGTAGCCCCAAGCAGAGACTGACGAGAATCAGTTTCATTGAAAGGGGTTTCCAAGCTTCCAAAATCTACGAGTGTTCTGAAATCTCAGCAAACATTTTTTCACCCAAACTTGAGGATACTTGCAGGTAATGGTCCGTACACCAATCCCACTTGGCTCAACAAATTTCGTTCTTCTAGTTTAAACCGTTCCTTTGCAGGAACCGGTTTCATGTTCAGGTTTCACTCTGTTTTCTCCTATATGGATACATGTAGTTGGAACTCTAAATCAAACACGGTTTTGTGCTAGCTCTTTGAAACTTGGCACAATAATGTACTTCCAAGTTCTATCGCTATGGTTTGTGTGCTCTTGAATTAGCCCCAAGCAGAGACTGACGAGAATCACTTTCATTGAAGGGCTTGCCAAGTTTCCAAAAAACTACGAGTTTTTGAATTCTCAGCAAACATTTTTTCACCCAATCTTGATGATTCTTGCAGGTAATGATCAGTACACCAATCCCACTTGGCTTACCAAATTTCGTTCTTCTAGCTTAAACCGTTCCTTTGCAGGACCGATTTCATATTTACGTTTCACTCTGTTTTCTCCTATATGGATACATGTATTTGGAACGCTAAATCAAACATGGTTTGTGCTAGCTCTTTCAAACTTGGCACAATAATGTAGTTCCAAGTTCTATCCCTATGGTTTGTGTCCTATTGAAGTAGCCCCAAGCAGAGAGTGACGAGAATCACTTTCATTGAAAGGGGTTGCCAAGCTTCAAAAAAAACTACGAGTGTTCTGAAATCTCAGCAAACATTTTTTCACCCAATCTTGATGATACTTGCAGGTAATGATCCGTACACCAATCTCACTTGGCTCACCAAATTTCGTTCTTCTAGTTTAAACAGTTCCTTTGCAGGAACCGGTTTTCATGTTCAGGATTCACTCTGTTTTCTCCTATATGGATACATGTAGTTGGAACTCTAAATCAAACACTTTTTGTGCTAGCTCTTTGAAACTTTGGCAAAATAATGCAGTTCCAAGTTCGATCGCTATGGTTTGTGTCCTATTGAAGTAGCCCCAAGCAGAGACTGACGAGAATCACTTTCATTGAAAGGGGTTGCTAAGCTTCCAAAAAACTACGAGTTTCCTGAAATCTCAGCAACCATTTTTTCACCCAATCTTGATGATAGTTGCAGGTAATGATCAGTACACCAATCCCACTTGGCTCACCAAATTTCGTTCTTCTTGGTTAAACCGTTCTTTGCAGTAACCGTTTTCATGTTTAGGTTTCACTCTGTTTTCTCCTATATGGATACATGTAGTTGGAACTCTAAATCAAACACGGTTTGTGCTAGCTCTTTGAAACTTGGCACAATAATGTAGTTCCAAGTTCTATCCCTATGGTTTGTGTCCTATGGAAGTAGCCCCAAGCAGAGACTGACGAGAATCACTTTCATTGAAAGGGGTTGCCAAGCTTCCAAAATCTACGAGTGTTCTGAAATCTCAGCAAACATTTTTTCACCCAATCTTGATGATACTTGCAGGTACTGATCAGTACACCAATCCCATCTGGCTCACCAAATTTCGTTCTTCTAGGTTAAACCGTTCCTTTGCATTAACCGTTTTCATGTTTAGGTTTCACTCTGTTTTCTCCTATATGGATACAAGTATTTGGAACTCTAAATCAAACAAGGTTTGTGCTAGCTCTTTGAAACTTGGCACAATAATGTAGTTCCAAGTTCTATCGCTGTGGTTTGTGTCCTATTGAAGTAGCCCCAAGGAGAGACTGACGAGAATTACTTTCATTGAAAGGGGTTGCCAAGCTTCCAAAAACTACGAGTTTCCTGAAATCTCAGGAACCATTTTTTCACCCAATCTTGATGATAGTTGCAGGTAATGTTCAGTACCCCAATCCCCACTTGGCTCACCAAATTTCGTTCTTCTAGTTTAACCCGTTCCTTTGCAGGAACCGGTTTCATGTTTAGGTTACACTCTGTTTTCTCCTATATGGATACATGTAGTTGGAACTCTAAATCAAACACAGTATGTGCTAGCTCTTTGAAACTTGGCACAATAATGTAGTTCCAAGTTCTATCGCTATGGTTTGTGTCCTATTGAAGTAGCCCCAAGCAGAGACTGAGGAGAATCACTTTCATTGAAAGGGGTTGTGGAAGCTTCCAAAATCTACGAGTGTTCTGAAATCTCAGCAAACATTTTTTCACCCAATCTTGATGATACTTGCAGGTAATGATCAGTACACCAATCTCACCTGGATCACCAAATTTCGTTCTTCTAGGTTAAACCGTTCCTTTGCAGTAACCGTTTTCATGTTTAGGTTTCACTCTCTTTTCTCCTATATGGATACATGTAGTTGAAACTCTAAATCAAACAAGGTTTGTGCTAGCTCTTTGAAACTTGGCACAATAATGCAGTTCCAAGTTCTTTCGCTATGGTTTGTGTCCTATTGAAGTAGCCCCAAGCAGATACTGACGAGAATCACTTTCATTGAAAGGGGTTGCCAAGCTTCCAAAAAACTACGAGTTTCCTGAAATCTCAGCAAATATTTTTCACTCAAGGTTGATGATATGTGCAGGTAATGATCAGCACACCAATCCCACTTGGCTCACTAAATTTCGTTCTTCTTGGTTAAACCGTTCCTTTGCAGGACCGGTTTCATGTTTAGGTTTCACTGTGTTTTCCTCCTATATATATACATGTAGTTGGAATGCTAAATCAAACACGGTTTGTGCTAGCTCTTTGAAACTTGACACAATAATGTAGTTCCAAGTTCTATCCTATGGTTTGTGTCCTATTGGAGTAGCCCCAAGCAGAGACTGACAAGAATCACTTTCATTGAAAGGGGTTGCCAAGCTTCCAAAAAACTACGAGTTTCCTGAAATCTCAGCAAACATTTTTTCTCCCAATGTTGATGATACTTGCAGGTAATGATCAGTACACCAATCACACCTGGCTCACCAAATTTCGTTGTTCTAGGTTCAACCGTTCCTTTGGAGTAACCGTTTTCATGTTTAGGTTTCACTCTCTTTTCTCCTATATGGATACATGTGGTTGGAACTCTAAATCAAACACGGTTTGTGCTAGCTCTTTGAAACTTGGCACAATAATGTAGTTCCAAGTTCTATCCCTATGGTTTGTGTCCTATTGAAGTAGCCACAAGCAGAGACTGACGAGAATCACTTTCATTGAAAGGGGTTGCCAAGCTTCCAAAAAACTACGAGTTTCCTGAAATCTCAGCAAACATTTTTTCACCCAATGTTGATGGTACCTGCAGGTAGTGATCAGTACACCAATCCCACTTGGCTCACCAAATTTCGTTCTTCTTGGTTAAACCATTCCTTTGCAGGAACCGTTTTCATGTTTAGGTTTCACTCTGTTTTCTCCTATATGGATACATGTAGTTGGAACTCTAAATCAAACACGGTTTGTGCTAGGTCTTTGAACATTGGTACAATAATGTAGTTCCAAGTTCTATCGCTATGGTTTGTGTCCTATTGAAGTAGCCCCAAGCAGAGAATGACGAGAATCACTTTCATTGAAAGGGGTTGCCAAGCTTCCAAAAAACTACGAGTTTCCTGAAATCTCAGCAACCATTTTTTCACCCAATCTTGATGATACTTGCAGGTAATGATCAGTACACCAATCCCACTTGGCTCACCAAACTTCGTTCTTCTAGATGAAAACCGTTCCTTTGCAGGAACTGGTTTCATGTTTAGGTTTCACTCTGTTGTCTAATATATGTATACATGTAGTTGGAACTCTAAATCAAACACGGTTTGTGCTAGCTCTCTGAAACTTGGCACAATAAGGTAATTCCAAGTTCTATCCCTATGGTTTGTGTACTATTGAAGTACCCCAAGCAGAGACTGACGAGAATCACTTTCATTGAAAGGGGTTGCCAAGCTTCCACACAACTACGAGTTTCCTGAAATCTCAGCAAACATTTTTTTCACCCAATCTTGATGATACTTGCAGGTAATGATCAGTACACCAATCCCACTTGGCTCACCAAATTGCGTTCTTGCAGTTTAAACCATTCCTTGCAGGAACCGGTTTCATGTTTAGGTTTCACTCTGTTTTCTCCTATATGGACACATGTATTTGGAACTCTAAATCAAACACGGTTTGTGCTAGCTCTTTGAAACTAGGCACAATAATGTAGTTCCAAGTTCTATCCCTATGGTTTGTGTCCTATTCAAGTAGCCCCAAGCAGAGACTGACGAAAATCACTTTCATTGAAAGGGTTTGCAAGCTTCCAAAATCTACGAATGTTCTGAAATCTCACAAACATTTTTTCACCCAATCTTGATGATTCTTGCAGGTAATGACCAGTACACCAATCAAACCTGGCTCACCAAATTTCGTTCTTCTCGGTTAAACTGTTCCTTTGCAGTAACCGTTTTCATGTTTAGGTTTCACTCTGTTTTCTCCTATATGGATACATGTATTTGGAACTCTAAATCAAACACTTTTTGTGCTAGCTCTTTGAAACTTGGCACAATAATGTAGTTCCAAGTTCTATCGCTATGGTTTGTGTCCTATTTAAGTAGCCCCAAGCAGAGACTGACGAGAATCACTTTCATTGAAAGGGGTTGCTAAGCTTCCAAAAAACTAAGAGTTACTGAAATCTCAGGAACCATTTTTTCACCCAATCTTGATGATAGTTGCAGGTAATGTTCAGTACCCCAATCCCACTTGGCTCACCAAATTTCGTTCTTCTAGTTTAACCCGTTCCTTTGCAGGAACCGGTTTCATGTTTAGGTTACACTCTGTTTCTCCTATATGGATACATGTAGTTGGAACTCTAAATCAAACACGGTTTGTGCTAGCTCTTTGAAACTTGGCACAATAATGTAGTTCCAAGTTCTATCGCTATGGTTTGTGTCCTATTGAAGTAGCCCCAAGCAGAGACTGACGAGAATCACTTTCATTGAAAGGGGTTGCCAAGCTTCCAAAAACTACGAGTTTCCTGAAATCTCAGCAAACATTTTTTCACCCAATCTTGATGATACTTGCAGGTAATGATCAGTACACCAATCCCACTTGGCTCACCAAATTTCGTTCTTCTTGGTTAAACCGTTTCCTTTTCAGTAACCGTTTTCATGTTTAGGTTTCACTCTGTTTTCTCCTATATGGATACATGTATTTGGAACTCTAAATCAAACACGGCTAGTGCTAGCTCTTTGAAACTTGGGACAATAATGCAGTTCCAAGTTCTATCGCTATGGTTTGTGTCCTATTGAAGTAGCCCCAAGCAGAGACTGACGAGAATTACTTTCATTGAAAGGGGTTGCCAAGGTTCCAAAAAACTACGAATTTCCTGAAATCTCAGCAAACATGTTCTCACCCAATCTTGATGATACTTGCAGGTAATGATCAGTACACCAATCCCACTTGGCTCACCAAATTTCGTTCTTCTAGTTAAACCCTTCCTTTGCAGGACCGGTTTCATGTTTAGGTTTCACTCTGTTTTCTTCTATATGGATACATGTATTGGAACACTAAATCAAACACGGTTTGTGCTAGCTCTTTGAAACTTGGCACAATAATGTAGTTCCAAGTTCTATCACTATGGATTGTGTGCTATTGAAGTAGCCCCAAGCAGAGACTGACGAGAATCACTTTCATTGAAAGGGGTTGCCAAGCTTCCAAACAACTACGAGTTTCCTGAAATCTCAGAAACCATTTTTTCACCAAATCTTGATGAAACTTGCAGGTAATGATCAGTACACCAATCCCACTTGGCTCACCAAATTTTGTTCTTTCTAGTTTAACCCGTTCCTTTGCAGGGAACCGGTTCATGTTTAGGTTTCACTCTGTTTTCTCCTATATGGATACATGTATTTTGAACTCTAAATAAACACGGTTTGTGCTAGCTCTTTGAAACTTGTTACAATAATGTAGTTCCAAGTTCTTTCGCTATGGTTTGTGTCCTATTGAAGTAGCCCCAAGCAGATACTGACGAGAATCACTTTCATTGAAAGGGGTTGCTAAGCTTCCAAAAAACTACGAGTTTCCTGAAATCTCAGCAACCATTTTTTCACCCAATCTTAATGATAGTTGCAGGTAATGTTCAGTACACCAATCCCACTTGGCTCACCAAATTTCGTTCTTCTAGGTTAAACCGTTCCTTTGCAGTAACCGTTTTCATGTTTAGGTTTCACTCTGTTTTCTCCTATATGGATACATGTAGTTGCAACTCTGAATCAAACACGGTTTGTGCTAGCTCTTTGAAACTTGGCACAATAATGTAGTTCCAAGTTCTATCCCTATGGTTTGTGTCCTATTGAAGTAGCCCCAAGCAGAGACTGACGAGAATCAGTTTCATTGAAAGGGGTTGCCAGCTTCCAAAATCTACGAGTGTTCTGAAAATCTCAGCAAACATTTTTTCACCCAATCTTGATGATACTTGCAGGTAATGGTCCGTACACCAATCCCACTTGGCTCAACAAATTTCGTTCTTCTAGTTTAAAACCGTTCCTTTGCAGGAACCGGTTTCATGTTCAGGTTTCACTCTGTTTTCTCCTATATGGATACATGTAGTTGGAACTCTAAATCAAACACGGTTTGTGCTAGCACTTTGAAACTTGGCACAATAATGTAGTTCCAAGTTCTATCGCTATGGTTTGTGTCCTCTTGAAGTATCCCCAAGCAGAGACTGACGAGAATCACTTTCATTGAAAGGGGTTGCCAAGCTTCCAAAAAACTACGAGTTTCTGAAATCTCAGCAACCATTTTTTCACCCAATCTTGATGATACTTGCAGGTAATGATCAGTACACCATTCCCACTTGGCTCACCAAATTTCGTTCTTATAGTTTAAACCGTCCTTTGCAGGACCGGTTTCATATTTAGGTTTCACTCTGTTTTCCCCTATATGGATACATGTATTTGGAATGCTAAATCAAACACGGTTTGTGCTAGCTCTTTTGAAACTTGGCACAATAATGGAGTTCCAAGTTCTATCGCTATGGTTTGTGTCCTATTGAAGTTGCCCCAAGGCAGAGACTGACGAGAATGACTTTCATTGAAAAGGGTTTCCAAGCTTCCAAAAAACTACGAGTTTCCTGAAATCTCAGCAACCATTTTTTCACCCAATCTTGATGACACTTACAGGTAATGATCAGTGCACCAATCCCCCTTGGCTCACAAATTTCGTTCTTCTAGGTTAAACCGTTCCTTGCAGGAACCGTTTTCATGTTAGGTTACACTCTGTTTTCTCCTATATGGATACATGTAGTTGGAACTCTAAATCAAACACGGTTTGTGCTAGCTCTTTGAAACTTGGCACAATAATGTAGTTCCAAGTTCTATCGCTATGGTTTGTGTCCTATTGAAGTAGCCCCAAGCAGAGACTGACGAGAATCACTTTCATTGAAAGGGGTTGCCAAGCTTCCAAAAAACTACGAGTTTCCTGAAATCTCAGCAAACATTTTTTCACCCAATATTGATGATACTTGCAGGTAATGATCAGTACACCCCAATCCCACTTGGCTCACCAAATTTCGTTCTTCTAGGTTAAACCGTTCCTTTGCAGTAACCGTTTTCATGTTTAGGTTTCACTCTGTTTTCTCCTATATGGATACATATACTTGGAAGTCTAAATCAAACACGGTTTGTGCTAGCTCTTTGAAAGTTGGCACAATAATGTATTTCCAAGTTCTATCGCTATGGTTTGTGTCCTATTGAAGTGGCCCCAAGCAGAGACTGACGAGAATCACTTTCATTGAAAGGGGTTGCCAAGCTTCCAAAAACTACGTGTGTTCCTGAAATCTCGGCAAACATTTTTTCACCCAATCATGATGATACATGCAGGTAATGATCAGTACACCAATCCCACTTGGCTCACCAAATTTCGTTCTTCTAGTTTAAACTGTTCCTTTGCAGGAACCGGTTTTATGTTTAGGTTTCACTCTGTTTTCTCCTATATGGATACATGTAGTTGGAACTCTAAATCAAACACGGTTTGTGCTAGCTCTTTGAAACTTGGCACAATAATGTAGTTCCAAGTTCTATCGCTTTGGTTTGTGTCCTATTGAAGTAGCCCCAAGCAGAGACTGACGAGAATCACTTTCATTGAAAGGGGTTGCCAAGCTTCCAAAAAACTACGAGTTTCCTGAAATCTCAGCAAACATTTTTTCACCCAATCTTGATGATTCCTGCAGGTAATGCTCAGTACACCAATCCCACTTGGCTCACCAAAATTCGTTCTTCTAGGTTAAACCTTTCCTTTGCAGTAACCGGTTTCATGTTGAGGTTTCACTCTGCTTTCTCCAATATGGATACATGTAGTTGGAACTCCAAATCAAACACGATTTGTGCTAGCTCTTTGAAACTTGGCAAAATAAAGTAGTTCCAAGTTCTATCGCTATGGTTTGTGTCCTATTGAAGTAGCCCCAAGCAGAGACTGACGAGAATCAATTTCATTTAAAGGGGATGCCAAGCTTCCAAAAAACTACGAGTGTTCCTGATATCTCAGCAAACATTTTTTCACCCAATCTTGATGACACTTGCTGGTAATGATCAGTACACCAATCCCAGTTGGCTCACCAAATTTCGTTCTTATAGTTTAAACCGTTCCTTTGCAGGACCGGTTTCATGTTTAGGTTTCACTCTGTTTTCTCCTATATGGATACATGTATTTGGAACGCTAAATCAAACACGGTTTGTGCTAGCTCTTTGAAACTTGGCACAATAATGTAGTTCCAAGTTCTATCGCTATGGTTTGTGTCCTATTGAAGTAGCCCCAAGCAGAGACTGACGAGATGACTTTCATTGAAAAGGGTTGCCAAGCTTCCAAAAAACTACGAGTTTCCTGAAATCTCAGCAACCATTTTTTCACCCTATCTTGATGACACTTGCAGGTAATGATCAGTACACCAATCCCACTTGGCTCACCAAATTTCGTTCTTCTAGTTTAAACCTTTCATTTGCAGTAACCGGTTTCATGTTTAGGTTACACTCTGTTTTCTCCTATATGGATACATGTAGTTGGAACTCTAAATCAAACACGGTTTGTGCTAGCTCTTTGAAACTTGGCACAATAATGTAGTTCCAAGTTCTATCGCTATGGTTTGTGTCCTATTGAAGTAGCCCGAAGCAGAGACTGACGAGAATCACTTTCATTGAAAGGGGTTGCCAAGCTTCTAAAAAACTACGAGTTTCCTGAAATCTCAGCAAACATTTTTTCACCCAATCTTGATGATTATTGCAGGTAATGATCAGTACACCAATCCCACTTGGCTCACCAAATTTCGTTGTTCTAGTTTAAACCGTTCCTTTGAGGATCGGTTTCATGTTTAGGTTTCACTCTGTTTCCTCCTATATGGATACATGTATTTGGAACGCTAAATCAAACACGTTTTGTGCTAGCTCTTTGAAACTTGCACAATAATGTAGTTCCAAGTTCAATCCCTATGGTTTGTGTCCTATTGAAGTTTCCCCAAGCAGAGACTGACGAGAATGACTTTCATTGAAAAGGGTTGCCAAGCTTCCAAAAAACTACGAGTTTCCTGAAATCTCAGCAACAATTTTTTCACCAAATCTTGATGACACTTGCAGGTAATGATCAGTACACCAACCCCACTTGGCTCACCAAATTTCGTTCTTCTAGTTTAAACCTTTCCTTTGCAGTAACCGTTTTCATGTTAGGTTACACTCTGTTTTCTCCTGTATAGATACATGTAGTTGGAACTCTAAATCAAACACGGTTTGTGCTAGCTCTTTGAAACTTGGCACAATAATGTAGTTCCAAGTTCTATCGCTTTGGTTGTGTCCTATTGAAGTAGCCCCAAGCAGAGACTGACGAGAATCACTTTCATTGAAAGGGGTTGCCAAGCTTCCAAAAAACTACGAGTTTCCTGAAATCTCAGCAAACATTTTTTCACCCAATCTTGATGATTCCTGCAGGTAATGCTCAGTACACCAATCCCACTTGGCTCACCAAAATTCGTTCTTCTAGGTTAAAAACTTCCTTTGCAGTAACCGGTTTCATGTTGAGGTTTCACTCTGCTTTCTCCAATATGGATACATGTAGTTGGAACTCCAAATCAAACACGATTTGTGCTAGCTCTTTGAAACTTGGCAAAATAAAGTAGTTCCAAGTTCTATCGCTATGGTTTGTGTCCTATTGAAGTAGCCCCAAGCAGAGACTGACGAGAATCAATTTCATTGAAAGGGGATGCCAAGCTTCCAAAAAACTACGAGTTTCCTGATATCTCAGCAAACATTTTTTCACCCAATCTTGATGACACTTGCAGGTAATGATCAGTACACCAATCCCAGTTGGCTCACCAAATTTCGTTCTTATAGTTTAAACCGTTCCTTTGTAGGACCGGTTTCATGTTTAGGTTTCACTCTGTTTTCTCCTATATGGATAAATGTATTTGGAATGCTAAATCAAACACGGTTTGTGCCTAGCTCTTTGAAACTTGGCACAATAATGTAGTTCCAAGTTCTATCGCTATGGTTTGTGTCCTATTGAAGTAGCCCCAAGCAGAGACTGACGAGAATGACTTTCATTGAAAAGGGTTGGAAAGCTTACAAAAAACTACGAGTTTCCTGAAATCTCAGCAACCATTTTTTCACCCTATCTTGATGACACTTGCAGGTAATGATCAGTACACCAATCCCACTTGGCTCACCAAATTTCGTTCTTCTAGTTTAAACCTTTCATTTGCAGTAACCGGTTTCATGTTTAGGTTACACTCTGTTTTCTCCTATATGGATACATGAAGTTGGAACTCTAAATCAAACACGGTTTGTGCTAGCTCTTTGAAACTTGGCACAATAATGTAGTTCCAAGTTCTATCGCTATGGTTTGTGTCCTATTGAAGTAGCCGAAGCAGAGACTGACGAGAATCACTTTCATTGAAAGGGGTTGCCAAGCTTCTAAAAAACTACGAGTTTCCTGAAATCTCAGCAAACATTTTTTCACCCAATCTTGATGATTATTGCAGGTAATGATCAGTACACCAATCCCACTTGGCTCACCAAATTTCGTTGTTCTAGTTTAAACCGTTGCTTTGAGGACCGGTTTCATGTTTAGGTTTCACTCTGTTTCCTCCTATATGGATACATGTATTTGGAACGCTAAATCAAACACATTTTGTGCTAGCTCTTTGAAACTTGGCACAATAATGTAGTTCCAAGTTCAATCCCTATGGTTTGTGTCCTATTGAAGTTTCCCCAAGCAGAGACTGACGAGAATGACTTTCATTTAAAAGGTTTGCCAAGCTTCCAAAAAACTACGAGTTTCCTGAAATCTCAGCAACAATTTTTTCACCCAATCTTGATGACACTTGCAGGTAATGATCAGTACACCAACCCCACTTGGCTCACCAAATTTCGTTCTTCTAGTTTAAACCTTTCCTTTGCAGTAACCGTTTTCATGTTTAGGTTACACTCTGTTTTCTCCTGTATAGATACATGTAGTTGGAACGCTAAATCAAACACGGTTTGTGATAGCACTTTGAAACTTGGCACAATAATGTAGTTCCAAGTTCTATTGCTATGGTTTGTGTCCTATTGAAGTAGCCCCAAGCAGAGACTGACGAGAATCACTTTCATTGAAAAGGGGTTGCCAAGCTTCCAAAAACTACGAGTGTTCTGAAACCTCAGAAAACATTTTTTCACCCAATCTTGATGATACTAGCAGGTAATGATCAGTACACCAATCCCACTTGTCTCACCAAATTTGGTCTTCTAGATAAAACCTTTCCATTGCAGGAACCGGTTTCATGTTTAGGTTTCACTCTGTTTTCTCCTATATGGATACATGTAGTTGGAACTCTAAATCAAACACGGTTTGTGCTAGCTCTTTGAAACTTGGCACAATAATGTATTTACAAGTTCTATCGCTATGGTTTGTGTCCTATTGAAGTAGCCCCAAGCAGAGACTGACGAGAATCACTTTTCATTGAAAGGGGTTGCCAAGCTTCCAAAAAACTACGAGTTTCCTGAAATCTCAGCAAACATTTTTTCACCCAAACTTGATGATACTTGCAGGTAATGATCAGTACACCAATCCCACTTGGCTCACCAAATTTCGTTGTTCTAGTTTAAACTGTTCCTTTGCAGGAACCGGTTTTATGTTTAGGTTTCACTCTGTTTTTCTCCTATATGGATACATGTAGTTGGAACTCTAAATCAAACACGGTTTGTGCTAGCACTTTGAAACTTGGCACAATAATGTAGTTTCCAAGTTCTATCGCTATGGTTTGTGTCCTATTGAAGTAGCCCCAAGCAGAGGACCGAGAATCACTTTCATTGAAAGGGGTTGCCAAGCTTCCAAAAAACTACGAGTTTCCTGAAATCTCAGCAACCATTTTTTCACCCAATCTTGATGATACTTGCAGGTAATGATCAGTACACCAATCCCAGTTGGCTCACCAAATTTCGTTCTTATAGTTTAAACCGTTCCTTTGCAGGACCGGTTTCATATTTAGGTTTCACTCTGTTTTCCCCTATATGGATGCATGTAGTTGGAACTCTAAATCAAACACGGTTTGTGCTAGCTCTTTGAAACTTGGCACAATAATGGAGTTCCAATTTCTATCGCTATGGTTTGTGACCTATTGAAGTTGCCCCAAGCAGAGACTGACGAGAATGACTTTCATTGAAAAGGGTTTCCAAGCTTCCAAAAAACTACGAGTTTCCTGAAATCTCAGCAACCATTTTTTCACCCAATCTTGATGACACTTACAGGTAATGATCAGTGCACCAATCCCCCTTGGCTCACCAAATTTCGTTCTTCTAGGTTAAACCGTTCCTTTGCAGGAACCGTTTTCATGTTAGGTTACACTCTGTTTTCTCCTATATGGATACATGTAGTTGGAACTCTAAATCAAACACGGTTTGTGCTAGCTCTTTGAAACTTGGCACAATAATGTAGTTCCAAGTTCTATCGCTATGGTTTGTGTCCAATTGAAGTAGCCCCAAGCAGAGACTGACGAGAATCACTTTCATTGAAAGGGGTTGCCAAGCTTCCAAAAAACTACGAGTTTCCTGAAATCTCAGCAAACATTTTTTCACCCAATATTGATGATACTTGCAGGTAATGATCAGTACACCAATCCCACTTGTCTCACCAAATTTTGGTCTTCTAGATAAAACCTTTCCATTGCAGGAACCGGTTTCATGTTTAGGTTTCACTCTGTTTTCTCCTATATGGATACATGTAGTTGGAACTCTAAATCAAACACGGTTTGTGCTAGCTCTTTGAAACTTGGCACAATAATGTATTTACAAGTTCTATCGCTATGGTTTGTGTCCTATTGAAGTAGCCCCAAGCAGAGACTGACGAGAATCACTTTCATTGAAAGGGGTTGCCAAGCTTCCAAAAAACTACGAGTTTCCTGAAATCTCAGCAAACATTTTTTCACCCAATCTTGATGATACTTGCAGGTAATGATCAGTACATCAATCCCACTTGGCTCACCAAATTTCGTTGTTCTAGTTTAAACTGTTCCTTTGCAGGAACCGGTTTTATGTTTAGGTTTCACTCTGTTTTCTCCTATATGGATACATGTAGTTGGAACTCTAAATCAAACACGGTTTGTG
Source organism: Urocitellus parryii (assembly GCF_045843805.1). Classification (NCBI taxonomy): domain Eukaryota; kingdom Metazoa; phylum Chordata; class Mammalia; order Rodentia; family Sciuridae; genus Urocitellus; species Urocitellus parryii. The sequence goes on from NW_027552933.1 coordinate 50,521, forward strand.
CTAGCTCTTTGAAACTTGGCACAGTAATGTAGTTCCAAGTTCTATCGCTTTGGTTTGTGTCCTATTGAGGAAGCCCCAAGCAGAGACTGACGAGAATCACTTTCATTGAAAGGGGTTGCCAAGCTTCCAAAAAACTACGAGTTTCCTGAAATCTCAGCAAACATTTTTTCACCCAATCTTGATGATACTTGCAGGTAATGATCAGTACACCAATCTCACTTGGCTCACCAAATTTCGTTCTTCCAGTTTAAACCGTTCCTTTGCAGGAACCGGTTTCATATTTAGGTTTCACTCTGTTTTCTCCTATATGGATACATGTAGTTGGAACTCTAAATCAAACACGGTTTGTGCTAGCTCTTTGAAACTTGGCACAACAATGTAGTTCCAAGTTCTATTGCTATGGTTTGTGTCCTATTGAAGTAGCCCCAAGCAGAGACTGACGAGAATCACTTTCATTGAACGGGGTTGCCAAGCTTCCAAAAAACTACGAGTGTTCTGAAATCTCAGCAAACATTTTTTCAGCCAATCTTGATGATACTAGCAGGTAATGATCAGTACACCAATTCCACTTGGCTCACCAAATTTTGGTCTTCTAGATAAAACCTTTCCATTGCAGGAACCGGTTTCATGTTTAGGTTTCACTCTGTTTTCTCCTATATGGATACATGTAGTTGGAACTCTAAATCAAACACGGTTTGTGCTAGCTCTTTGAAACTTGGCACAATAATGTAGTTCCAAGTTCTATCGCTATGGTTTGTGTCCTATTGATGTAGCCCCAAGCAGAGACTGACGAGAATCACTTTCATTGAAATGGGTTGCCAGGCTTCCCCAAAACTACGAGTTTCCTGAAATCTCAGCAAACATTTTTTCACACATTCTTGATGATACTTGCAGGTAGTGAT